>NW_027591209.1:0-100000 GCF_964213995.1 Mustelus asterias | reverse complement strand
AAAGCTCCCTCTACACTGTTCATCAAATACACCCAGGACAGGTACAGCACGGGGTTAGATACAGAGTAAAGCTCCCTCTACACTGTCCCCCATCAAACACTCCCAGGACAGGTACAGCACGGGGTTAGATACAGAGTAAAGCTCCCTCTACACTGTCCCCCATCAAACACTCCCAGGACAGGTACAGCACGGGGTTAGATACAGAGTAAAGCTCCCTCTACACTGTCCCCCGTCAAACTCTCCCAGGACAGGTACAGCACGGGGTTAGATACAGAGTAAAGCTCCCTCTACACTCTCCCCATCAAACACTCCCAGGACAGGTACAGCACGGGGTTAGATACAGAGTAAAGCTCCCTCTACACAGTCCCCATCAAACACTCCCAGGACAGGTACAGCACGGGGTTAGATACAGAGTAAAGCTCCCTCTACACTGTCCCCACCATCAAACACTCCTAGGATAGGTACAGCACGGGGTTAGATACAGAGTAAAGCTTCCTCTACACTGTCCCCATCAAACACTCCCAGGACAGGTACAGCACGGGGTTAGATACAGAGTAAAGCTCCCTCGACACTGTCCCCATCAAACACTCCCAGGACAGGTACAGCACGGGGTTAGATACAGAGTAAAGCTCCCTCTACACTGTCCCCCATCAAACACTCCCAGGACAGGTACAGCACGGGGTTAGATACAGAGTAAAGCTCCCTCTACACTGTTCATCAAATACACCCAGGACAGGTACAGCACGGGGTTAGATACAGAGTAAAGCTCCCTCTACACTGTCCCCCATCAAACACTCCCAGGACAGGTACAGCACGGGGTTAGATACAGAGTAAAGCTCCCTCTACACTGTCCCCCATCAAACACTCCCAGGACAGGTACAGCACGGGGTTAGATACAGAGTAAAGCTCCCTCTACACTGTCCCCCGTCAAACTCTCCCAGGACAGGTACAGCACGGGGTTAGATACAGAGTAAAGCTCCCTCTACACTCTCCCCATCAAACACTCCCAGGACAGGTACAGCACGGGGTTAGATACAGAGTAAAGCTCCCTCTACACAGTCCCCATCAAACACTCCCAGGACAGGTACAGCACGGGGTTAGATACAGAGTAAAGCTCCCTCTACACTGCCCCCCATCAAACACTCCCAGGACAGGTACAGCACGGGGTTAGATACAGAGTAAAGCTCCCTCTACACTCTCCCCATCAAACACTCCCAGGACAGGAACAGCACGGGGTTAGATACAGAGTAAAGCTCCCTCTACACTGTCCCCCCATCAAACACTCCCAGGACAGGTACAGCACGGGGTTAGATACAGAGTAAAGCTCCCTCTACTCTGTCCCCCATCAAACACTCCCAGGACAGGGACAGCACGGGGTTAGATACAGAGTAAAGCTCCCTCTACACTGTCCCCATCAAACACTCCCAGGACAGGTACAGCACGGAGTTAGATACAGAGTGAAGCTCCCTCTACACTGTCCCCCATCAAACACTCCCAGGACAGGTACAGCACGGGGTTAGATACAGAGTATAGCTCCCTCTACACTGTCCCCCATCAAACACTCCCAGGACAGGTACAGCACGGGGTTAGATACAGAGTAAAGCTCCCTCTACACTGTCCCCCCATCAAACAGTCCCAGGACAGGGACAGCACGGGGTTAGATACAGAGTAAAGCTCCCTCTACACTGTCCCCATCAAACACTCCCAGGACAGGTACAGCACGGGGTTCGATACAGAGTAAAGCTCCCTCTACACTGTCCCCATCAAACACTCCCAGGACAGGTACAGCACGGGGTTAGATACAGAGTAAAGCTCCCTCTACACTGTCCCCTATCAAACACTCCCAGGACAGGTACAGCACGGGGTTAGATACAGAGTAAAGCTCCCTCTACACTGTCCCCTATCAAACACTCCCAGGACAGGTACAGCACGGGGTTAGATCCAGAGTAAAGCTCCCTCTACACTGTCCCCTATCAAACACTCCCAGGACAGGTACAGCACGGGGTTAGATACAGAGTAAAGCTCCCTCTACACAGTCCCCATCAAACACTCCCAGGACAGGTACAGCACGGGGTTAGATACAGAGTAAAGCTCCCTCTACACTGCCCCCCATCAAACACTCCCAGGACAGGTACAGCACGGGGTTAGATACAGAGTAAAGCTCCCTCTACACTCTCCCCATCAAACACTCCCAGGACAGGAACAGCACGGGGTTAGATACAGAGTAAAGCTCCCTCTACACTGTCCCCCCATCAAACACTCCCAGGACAGGTACAGCACGGGGTTAGATACAGAGTAAAGCTCCCTCTACTCTGTCCCCCATCAAACACTCCCAGGACAGGGACAGCACGGGGTTAGATACAGAGTAAAGCTCCCTCTACACTGTCCCCATCAAACACTCCCAGGACAGGTACAGCACGGAGTTAGATACAGAGTGAAGCTCCCTCTACACTGTCCCCCATCAAACACTCCCAGGACAGGTACAGCACGGGGTTAGATACAGAGTATAGCTCCCTCTACACTGTCCCCCATCAAACACTCCCAGGACAGGTACAGCACGGGGTTAGATACAGAGTAAAGCTCCCTCTACACTGTCCCCCCATCAAACAGTCCCAGGACAGGGACAGCACGGGGTTAGATACAGAGTAAAGCTCCCTCTACACTGTCCCCATCAAACACTCCCAGGACAGGTACAGCACGGGGTTCGATACAGAGTAAAGCTCCCTCTACACTGTCCCCATCAAACACTCCCAGGACAGGTACAGCACGGGGTTAGATACAGAGTAAAGCTCCCTCTACACTGTCCCCTATCAAACACTCCCAGGACAGGTACAGCACGGGGTTAGATACAGAGTAAAGCTCCCTCTACACTGTCCCCTATCAAACACTCCCAGGACAGGTACAGCACGGGGTTAGATCCAGAGTAAAGCTCCCTCTACACTGTCCCCTATCAAACACTCCCAGGACAGGTACAGCACGGGGTTAGATACAGAGTAAAGCTCCCTCTACACTGTCCCCCATCAAACACTCCAAGGACAGGTACAGCACGGGGTTAGATACAGAGTAAAGCTCCCTCTACACTGTCCCCCATCAAACACTCCCAGGACAGGTACAGCACGGGGTTAGATACAGAGTAAAGCTCCCTCTACACTGTCCCCCATCAAACACTCCCAGGACAGGTACAGCACGGGGTTAGATACAGAGTAAAGCTCCCTCTACACTGTCCCCCATCAAACACTCCCAGGGCAGGTACAGCACGGGGTTAGATACAGAGTAAAGCTCCGTCTGCACTGTCCCCCCATCAAACACTCCCAGGACAGGGATAGCACGGGGTTAGATACAGAGTAAAGCTCCCTCTACACTGTCCCCATCAAACACTCCCAGGACAGGTACAGCACGGGGTTAGATACAGAGTAAAGCTCCCTCTACACTGTCCCCCATCAAACACTCCAAGGACAGGTACAGCACGGGGTTAGATACAGAGTAAAGCTCCCTCTACACTGTCCCCCATCAAACACTCCCAGGACAGGTACAGCACGGGGTTAGATACAGAGTAAAGCTCCCTCTACACTGTCCCCCATCAAACACTCCCAGGACAGGTACAGCACGGGGTTAGATACAGAGTAAAGCTCCCTCTACACTGTCCCCCATCAAACACTCCCAGGGCAGGTACAGCACGGGGTTAGATACAGAGTAAAGCTCCCTCTGCACTGTCCCCCCATCAAACACTCCCAGGACAGGGATAGCACGGGGTTCGATACAGAGTAAAGCTCCCTCTACACTGTCCCCATCAAACACTCCCAGGACAGGTACAGCACGGGGTTAGACACAGAGTAAAGCTCCCTCTACACTGTCCCCATCAAACACTCCCAGGACAGGTACAGCACGGGGTTAGATACAGAGTAAAGCTCCCTCTACACTGTCCCCATCAAACACTCCCAGGACAGGTACAGCACGGGGTTAGATACAGAGTAAAGCTCCCTCTACACTGTCCCCCATCAAACACTCCCAGGACAGGTACAGCACGGGGTTAGATACAGAGTAAAGCTCCCTCTACACTGTCCCCCATCAAACACTCCCAGGACAGGTACAGCATGGGGTTAGATACAGAGTAAAGCTCCCTCTACACTGTCCCCATCAAACACTCCCAGGACAGGTACAGCACGGGGTTAGATACAGAGTAAAGCTCCCTCTACACTGTCCCCCCATCAAACACTCCCAGGACAGGTACAGCACGGGGTTAGATACAGAGCAAAGCTCCCTCTACACTGTCCCCCCATCAAACACTCCCAGGACAGGTACAGCACGGGGTTAGATACAGAGTAAAGCTCCCTCTACACTGTCCCCCATCAAACACTCCCAGGACAGGTACAGCACGGGGTTAGATACAGAGTAAAGCTCCCTCTACACTGTCCCCCATCAAACACTCCCAGGACAGGTACAGCATGGGGTTAGATACAGAGTAAAGCTCCCTCTACACTGTCCCCATCAAACACTCCCAGGACAGGTACAGCACGGGGTTAGATACAGAGTAAAGCTCCCTCTACACTGTCCCCCCATCAAACACTCCCAGGACAGGTACAGCACGGGGTTAGATACAGAGCAAAGCTCCCTCTACACTGTCCCCCCATCAAACACTCCCAGGACAGGTACAGCACGGGGTTAGATACAGAGTAAAGCTCCCTCTACACTGTCCCCCATCAAACACTCCCAGGACAGGTACAGCACGGGGTTAGATACAGAGTAAAGCTCCCTCTACACTGTCCCCCATCAAACACTCCCAGGACAGGTACAGCACGGGGTTAGATACAGAGTAAAGCTCCCTCTACACTGTCCCCCATCAAACACTCCCAGGACAGGTACAGCACGGGGTTAGATACAGAGTAAAGCTCCCTCTACACTGTCCCCCATCAAACACTCCCAGGACAGGTACAGCACGGGGTTAGATACAGAGTATAGCTCCCTCTACACTGTCCCCCATCAAACACTCCCAGGACAGGTACAGCACGGGGTTAGATACAGAGTATAGCTCCCTCTACACTGTCCCCCATCAAACACTCCCAGGACAGGTACAGCACGGGGTTAGATACAGAGTATAGCTCCCTCTACACTGTCCCCCATCAAACACTCCCAGGACAGGTACAGCACGGGGTTAGATACAGAGTATAGCTCCCTCTACACTGTCCCCCATCAAACACTCCCAGGACAGGTACAGCACGGGGTTAGATACAGAGTATAGCTCCCTCTACACTGTCCCCATCAAACACTCCCAGGACAGGTACAGCACGGGGTTAGATACAGAGTAAAGCTCCCACTACACTGTCCCCATCAAACACTCCCAGGACAGGTACAGCACGGGGTTAGATACAGAGTAAAGCTCCCTCTACAGTGTCCCCATCAAACACTCCCAGGACAGGTACAGCACGGGGTTAGATACAGAGTAAAGCTCCCTCTACACTGTCCCCCATCAAACACTCCCAGGACAGGTACAGCACGGGGTTAGATACAGAGTAAAGCTCCCTCTACAGTGTCCCCATCAAACACTCCCAGGACAGGTACAGCACGGGGTTAGATACAGAGTAAAGCTCCCTCTACACTGTCCCCATCAAACACTCCCAGGATACAACTGGTCTCACCCAATCCCCTGATTGGAAGATGTCATTCATCCCTGTGATTGGCTAACCCCCAGGTCCCAGAGGTTGAAAGGTCAAGCTCTGAACTGCTGACCCCTCCCTGGTGGATCCGAATGGGCGCCGAACCATCGTTCCTTACCGTCATCCAGTGTGATGCCCTGGATGGAGATGGTCCGGAACGGCACCTCGCAGTCCGGGACATCAGCCTCTGTCCGTCTCTCTGCTGCCCTGGGCAACTCCGGCGTTGGCCCCTCCCGACACTCCGGCTCCCGGCACGCGCGGCCCTCCATCGCCTCCGAGAGGGCCGGGGGCGGGGAGTTGCGTGGGGGCCCGGGCCCGCCCTCTGGAGGGCCCACTCCCCGCTCTGCCTCCCCGAAGGCGCAGGGGCTGTAGGTGGGGCGGTGTTGGTGACTGTGGTCACCAGGGGGCGAGCTGGCCAGGCCGAAGGGCTCGGCTGAAGGGGGCGACGCCCAGTGGGGAGGGGAGTAGGAGCAGGAGGGCCCCTGCGGCGGATGGGCCAGGGGCGGGCCGTGGGCGGCGTGGCACAGAGGGTAGCTGTGGGTGCGGTGGGCCGAGGAGTGCTGGCGGTTGGCAGGGCTCGGGGGGTAACCCATGCCGGACGGGGTCAAGGGTCGGGTGGCTGGTCGGCCATCGTTGCAGGGGCTCAGGGGTTGGCAGGAGTTGCCGCAGGGGCTCAGCGGGGACCCGAAGCCGGGAGGGGCAGGCTCGATGCCCTCGTTCCATCCCAGGTGGAGAAGGAAGGGGTGCGGAGGGTAAGCGCCGGCGTCGGGGAAGAGCTCGGGCACGGGGCACGGCGGCGGGTTGGGCAGGGGAACGGAGGGCGAGGAGGGCCCCGGGTCAAGCACGGTGGAGGGCAGAGGGAACTGGAGGGGCGAATGGAACGCAGGGGATGACACCATCTCAAAGGCGGTGAAGGGTTCTTCTTTGACTAGAACTAGAAGGAAAACGAAGAGAAACGGGGAGATGAGACACAAGGAAATATCTCTGTGTCACTCGGGGGGTCTCACGGACAGCACAGCGCCAGTCGTGGGTCCAAGTTCTTGCTTCAGAACAGTGAGAGGGACAGTACTGAGGGAGTGCCGCACTGTCAGAGGGTCAGTGCTGAGGGAGTGCCGCACTGTCAGAGGGTCAGTGCTGAGGGAGTGTCGCACTGTCAGAGGGTCAGTGCTGAGGGAGTGCCGCACTGTCAGAGGGTTAGTACCGAGGGAGTGCTGCACTGTCAGAGGGTCAGTACTGAGGGAGTGCCGCACTGTCAGAGGGTCAGTGCTGAGGGAGTGCTGCACTGTCAGAGGGTCAGTACTGAGGGAGCGCCGCACTGTCAGAGGGTCAGTGCTGAGGGAGTGCCGCACTGTCAGAGGGTCAGTACTGAGGGAGCGCCGCACTGTCAGAGGGTCAGTGCTGAGGGAGTGCCGCACTGTCAGAGGGTCAGTGCTGAGGGAGTGCCGCACTGTCAGAGGGTCAGTACTGAGGAAGTGCCGCACTGTCAGAGGGTCAGTGCTGAGGGAGTGCCGCACTGTCAGAGGGTCAGTACTGAGGGAGTGCCGCACTGTCAGAGGGTCAGTGCTGAGGGAGTGCCGCACTGTCAGAGGGTCAGTACTGAGGGAGTGCCGCACTGTAAGAGGGTCAGTACTGAGGGAGTGCCGCACTGTCAGAGGGTCAGTACTGAGGGAGTGCCGCACTGTCAGAGGGGCAGTACTGAGGGAGTGCCGCACTGTCAGAGGGACAGCACTGAGGGAGTGCTGCACTGTCAGAGGGTCAGGACTGAGGGAGTGCCGCACTGTCAGAGGGTCAGTGCTGAGGGAGTGCTGCACTGTCAGAGGGTCAGTGCTGAGGGAGTGTCACACTGTCAGAGGGTCAGTACTGAGGGAGTGCCGCACTGTCAGAGGGGCAGTACTGAGGGAGTGCCGCACTGTCAGAGGGTCAGTACTGAGGGAGTGGGGCACTGTCAGAGGGTCAGTACTGAGGGAGTGCCACACTGTCAGAGGGTCAGTACTGAGGGAGTGCCGCACTGTCAGAGGGTCAGTGCTGAGGGAGTGCCGCACTGTCAGAGGGTCAGTACTGAGGGAGCACCGCACAGTCAGAGGGTCAGTACTGAGGGAGCACACTGTCAGAGGGTCAGTACTGAGGGAGTGCCGCACTGTCAGAGGGTCAGTGCTGAGGGAGTGCCGCACTGTCAGAGGGTCAGTGCTGAGGGAGTGCCGCACTGTCAGAGGGTCAGTGCTGAGGGAGTGCTGCACTGTCAGAGGGTCAGTACTGAGGGAGTGCTGCGCTGTCAGAGGGTCAGTAGTGAGGGAGTGCCGCACTGTCAGAGGGTCAGTACTGAGGGAGTGCTGCACTGTCTGAGGGTCAGGACAGAGGGAGTGCCGCACTGTCAGAGAGTCAGTACTGAGGGAGTGCCGCACTGTCAGAGGGTCAGTACTGAGGGAGTGCCGCACTGTCAGAGGGTCAGTGCTGAGGGAGTGCCGCACTGTCAGAGGGTCAGTACTGAGGGAGTGCCGCACTGTCAGAGGGTCAGTACTGAGGGAGTGCCGCACTGTCAGAGGGTCAGTGCTGAGGGAGTGCCGCACTGTCAGAGGGTCAGTACTGAGGGAGTGCCGCACTGTCAGAGGGTCGGTACTGAGGGAGTGCCGCACTGTCAGAGGGTCAGTGCTGAGGGAGTGCGGCACTGTCAGAGGGTCAGTGGTAGATTATGTTGGGCACTCACCAGGCAGGTATTGGAACTCCTGGCATGTACTGCGTTTCCTCTTCCCATTGCAGACCAGAAAAAGGACTGTGGCAGATCTGCTGAGGGTCTGCTGTCGATACGGGGGCACCTCAGCCACGATCAGGGTCTGCAAGACAGCGAGGAGAGAATGAGGGGAGTTCCAGAGAGAGTTACAGACTGGAATCTAATCGAGGGGTTCGGGTGGTTTATATATAGAATAACAGATACCCAGGAGTGAGTTACAGACTGGAATCTAATCGAGGGGTTCGGGTGGTTTATATATAGAATAACAGATACCCGGGAGTGAGTTACAGACTGGAATCTAATCGAAGGATTCGGGTGGTTTATATATAGAATAACAGATACCCGGGAGTGAGTTACAGACTGGAATCTAATCGAGGGGTTCGGGTGGTTTATATATAGAATAACAGATACCCGGGAGTGAGTTACAGACTGGAATCTAATCGAGGGGTTCGGGTAGTTTATATATAGAATAATAGATACCCGGGAGTGGGTTACAGACTGGAATCTAATCGAGGGGTTCGGGTGGTTTATACATAGAATAACAGATACCCGGGAGTGAGTTACAGACTGGAATCTAATCGAGGGTTCGGGTGGTTTATATATAGAATAACAGATACCCGGGAGTGAGTTACAGACTGGAATCTAATCGAGGGGTTCGGGTGGTTTATATATAGAATAACAGATACCCGAGAGTGGGTTACAGACTGGAATCTAATCGAGGGGTTCGGGTGGTTTATATATAGAATAACAGATACCCGGGAGTGAGTTACAGACTGGAATCTAATCGAGGGGTTCGGGTGGTTTATATATAGAATAACAGATACCCGGGAGTGAGTTACAGACTGGAATCTAATCGAGGGGTTCGGGTGGTTTATATATAGAATAACAGATACCCGGGAGTGAGTTACAGACTGGAATCTAATCGAGGGGTTCGGGTGGTTTATATATAGAATAACAGATACCCGAGAGTGGGTTACAGACTGGAATCTAATCGAGGGGTTCGGGTGGTTTATATATAGAATAACAGATACCCGGGAGTGAGTTACAGACTGGAATCTAATCGAGGGGTTCGGGTGGTTTATATATAGAATAACAGATACCCGGGAGTGAGTTACAGACTGGAATCTAATCGAGGGGTTCGGGTGGTTTATATATAGAATAACAGATACCCGGGAGTGAGTTACAGACTGGAATCTAATCGAGGGGTTCGGGTGGTTTATATATAGAATAACAGATACCCGGGAGTGAGTTACAGACTGGAATCTAATCGAGGGGTTCGGGTGGTTTATATATAGAATAACAGATACCCGGGAGTGAGTTACAGACTGGAATCTAATCGAGGGGTTCAGGGTGGATTATATATAGAATAACAGATACCCGGGAGTGAGTTACAGACTGGAATCTAATCGAGGGGTTCAGGTGGTTTATATATAGAATAACAGATACCCGGGAGTGAGTGACAGACTGGAACCTAATCGAGGGGTTTGGGTGGTTTATATATAGAATAACAGATACCCGAGAGTGGGTTACAGACTGGAATCTAATCGAGGGGTTCAGGGTGGTTTATATATAGAATAACAGACACCCAGGAGTGAGTTACAGACTGGAATCTAATCGAGGGGTTCAGGTGGTTTATATATAGAATAACAGACACCCAGGAGTGAGTTACAGACTGGAATCTAATCGAGGGGTTCAGGTGGTTTATATATAGAATAACAGACACCCAGGAGTGAGTTACAGACTGGAATCTAATCGAGGGGTTCAGGTGGTTTATATATAGAATAACAGATACCCGGGAGTGAGTTACAGACCGGAATCTAATCGAGGGGTTCAGGTGGTTTATATATAGAATAACAGATACCCGGGGGTGAGTTACAGACTGGAATCTAATCGAGGGGTTTGGGTGGTTAATATATAGAATAACAGATACCCGGGAGTGAGTTACAGACTGGAATCTAATCGAGGGGTTCGGGTGGTTTATATATAGAATAACAGATACACGAGAGTGAGTTACAGACTGGAATCTAATCGAGGGGTTCGGGTGGTTTATATATAGAATAACAGATACCCGGGAGTGAGTTACAGACTGGAATCTAATCGAGGGGTTCGGGTGGTTTATATATAGAATAACAGATACCCAGGAGTGAGTTACAGACTGGAATCTAATCGAGGGGTTCGAGTGGTTTATATATAGAATAACAGATACCCGAGAGTGAGTTACAGACTGGAATCTAATCGAGGGGTTTGGGTGGTTTATATATAGAATAACAGATACCCAGGAGTGAGTTACAGACTGGAATCTAATCGAGGGGTTTGAGTGGTTTATATATAGAATAACAGATACCCGGGAGTGAGTTACAGACTGGAATCTAATCGAGGGGTTCGGGGTGGTTTATATATAGAATAACAGATACCCGGGAGTGAGTTACAGACTGGAATATAATCGAGGGGTTTGGGTGGTTTATATATAGAATAACAGATACCCGGGAGTGAGTTACAGACTGGAATCTAATCGAGGGGTTTGGGTGGTTTATATATAGAATAACAGATACCCGGGAGTGAGTTACAGACTGGAATCTAATCCAGGGGTTCAGGGTGGTTTATATATAGAATAACAGATACCCGGGAATGAGTTACAGACTGGAATCTAATCGAGGGGTTCAGGGTGGTTTATATATAGAGTAACAGATACCCGGGAGTGAGTTACAGACTGGAATCTAATCGAGGGGTTTGGGTGGTTTCTATATAGAATAACAGATACCCGGGAGTGAGTTACAGACTGGAATCTAATCGAGAGTTTCGGGTGGTTAATATATAGAATAACAGATACCCGGGAGTGAGTTACAGACTGGAATCTAATCGAGGGGTTCGGGTGGTTTATATATAGAATAACAGATACCCGAGAGTGAGTAACAGACTGGAATCTAATCGAGGGGTTCGGGTGGTTTATATATAGAATAACAGATACCCGGGAGTGAGTTACAGACTGGAATCTAATCGAGAGGTTCGGGTGGTTTATATATAGAATAACAGATACCCGGGAGTGAGTTACAGACTGGAATCTAATCGAGGGGTTCAGGGTGGTTTATATATAGAATAACAGATACCCGGGAGTGAGTTACAGACTGGAATCTAATCGAGGGGTTTGGGTGGTTTATATATAGAATAACAGATACCCGGGAGTGAGTTACAGACTGGAATCTAATCGAGGGGTTCAGGGTGGTTTATATATAGAATAACAGATACCCGGGAGTGAGTTACAGACTGGAATCTAATCGAGGGGTTCGGGTGGTTTATATATAGAATAACAGATACCCGGGAGTGAGTTACAGACTGGAATCTAATCGAGGGGTTCGGGTGGTTTATATATAGAATAACAGATACCCGGGAGTGAGTTACAGACTGGAATCTAATCGAGGGGTTCGGGTGGTTTATATATAGGATAAGAGATACCCGGGAGTGAGTTACAGACTGGGATCTAAGCGAGGGGTTCGGGTGGTTTATATATAGAATAACAGATACCCAGGAGTGAGTTACAGACTGGAATCTAATCGAGGGGTTCGGGTGGTTTATATATAGAATAACAGATACCCAGGAGTGAGTTACAGACTGGAATCTAATCGAGGGGTTTGGGTGGTTTATATAGAGAATAACAGATACCCGGGAGTGAGTTACAGACTGGAATCTAACGAGGGGTTCAGGTGGTTTATATGTAGAATAACAGATACCCGGGAGTTAGTTACAGACTGGAATCTAATCGAGGGGTTCGGGGTGGTTTATATATAGAATAACAGATACCCAGGAGTGAGTTACAGACTGGAATCTAATCGAGGGGTTCGGGTGGTTTATATATAGAATAACAGATACCCGGGAGTGAGTTACAGACTGGAATCTAATCGAGGGGTTCGGGTGGTTTATATATAGAATAACAGATACCCGGGAGTGAGTTACAGACTGGAATCTAATCGAGGGGTTCGGGTGGTTTATATATAGGATAAGAGATACCCGGGAGTGAGTTACAGACTGGGATCTAAGCGAGGGGTTCGGGTGGTTTATATATAGAATAACAGATACCCAGGAGTGAGTTACAGACTGGAATCTAATCGAGGGGTTCGGGTGGTTTATATATAGAATAACAGATACCCAGGAGTGAGTTACAGACTGGAATCTAATCGAGGGGTTTGGGTGGTTTATATAGAGAATAACAGATACCCGGGAGTGAGTTACAGACTGGAATCTAATCGAGGGGTTCAGGTGGTTTATATGTAGAATAACAGATACCCGGGAGTTAGTTACAGACTGGAATCTAATCGAGGGGTTCGGGGTGGTTTATATATAGAATAACAGATACCCAGGAGTGAGTTACAGACTGGAATCTAATCGAGGGGTTCAGGTGGTTTATATATAGGATAACAGATACCCAGGAGTGAGTTACAGACTGGAATCTAATCGAGGGGTTTGGGTGGTTTATACATAGAATAACAGATACGCGGGAGTGAGTTACAGACTGGAATCTAATCGAGGGGTTCGGATGGTTTATATATAGAATAACAGATACCCAGGAGTGAGTTACAGACTGGAATCTAATCGAGGGGTTCGGGTGGTTTATATATAGAATAACAGATACCCAGGAGTGAGTTACAGACTGGAATCTAATCGAGGGGTTTGGGTGGTTTATATATAGAATAACAGATACCCGGGAGTGAGTTACAGACTGGTATCTAATCGAGGGGTTCAGGGTGGTTTATATATAGAATAACAGAAACCCGGAGTGAGTGACAGACTGGAATCTCATCGAGGGGTTCAGGGTGGTTTATATATAGAATAACAGATACCCGGGAGTGAGTTACTGACTGGAATCCAATCGAGGGGTTTGGGTGGTTTATATATAGAATAACAGATACCCAGGAGTGAGTTACAGACTGGAATCTAATCGAGGGGTTCGAGAGGTTTATATATAGAATAACAGATACCCGGGAGTGAGTTACAGACTGGAATCTAATCGAGGGGTTCGGGTGGTTTCTATATAGAATAACAGATACCCGGGAGTGAGTTACAGACTGGAATCTAATCGAGGGGTTTGGGTGGTTTATATATAGAATAACAGATACCCGGGAGTGTGTTACAGACTGGAATCTAATCGAGGGGTTCGGGTGGTTTATATATAGAATAACAGATACCCGGGAGTGAGTTACAGACTGGAATCTAATCGAGAGGTTCGGGTGGTTTATATATAGAATAACAGATACCCGGGAGTGTGTTACAGACTGGAATCTAATCGAGGGGTTTGGGTGGTTTATATATAGAATAACAGATACCCGGGAGTGAGTTACAGACTGGAATCTAATTGAGGGGTTCGGGTGGTTTATATATAGAATAACAGATACTCGGGAGTGAGTTACAGACTGGAATCTAATCGAGGGGTTCGGGTGGTTTATATATAGAATAACAGATACCCGGGAGTGAGTTACAGACTGGAATCTAATCGAGGGGTTCAGGGTGGTTTATATATAGAATAACAGATACACGGGAGTGAGTTACAGACTGGAATCTAATCGAGGGGTTCGGGTGGTTTATATATAGAATAACAGATACCCGGGAGTGAGTTACAGACTGGAATCTAATCGAGGGGTTCGGGTGGATTATATATAGAATAACAGATACCCGGGAGTGAGTTACTGACTGGAATCCAATCGAGGGGTTTGGGTGGTTTATATCTCGAATAACAGATACCCGGGAGTGAGTTACAGACTGGAATCTAATCGAGGGGTTCGGGTGGTTTATAGATAAAATAACAGATACCCGGGAGTGAGTTACAGACTGGAATCTAATCGAGGGGTTCGTGTGGTTTATATATAGAATAACAGATACCCGGGAGTGAGTTACAGACTGGAATCTAATCGAGGGGTTCGGGTGGTTTATATATAGAATAACAGATACCCGGGAGTGAGTTACAGACTGGAATCTAATCGAGGGGTTCGAGTGGTTTATATATAGAATAACAGATACCCGGGAGTGAGTTACAGACTGGAATCTAATCGAGGGGTTTGGGTGGTTTATATGTAGAATAACAGATACCCGGGAGTGAGTTACAGACTGGAATCTAATCGAGGGGTTCGGGTGATTTATATATAGAATAACAGATACCCGGGTGTGAGTTACAGACTGGAATCTAATCGAGGGGTTTGGGTGGTTTATATATAGAATAACAGATACCCGGAGTGAGTTACAGACTGGAATCTAATCGAGGGGTTCGGGTGGTTTATATATAGAATAACAGATACCCGGAGTGAGTTACAGACTGGAATCTAATCGAGGGGTTCGGGTGGTTTATATATAGAATAACAGATACCCGGGAGTGTGTTACAGACTGGAATCTAATCGAGGGGTTTGAGTGGTTTATATATAGAATAACAGATACCCGGAGTGAGTTACAGACTGGAATCTAATCGAGGGGTTCGGGTGGTTTATACATAGAATAACAGATACCCGGGAGTGAGTTACAGACTGGAATCTAATCGAGGGGTTCGAGTGGTTTATATATAGAATAACAGATACCCGGGAGTGAGTTGCAGACTGGAATCTAATCGAGGGGTTCGGGTGGTTTATATATAGAATAACAGATACCCGGGAGTGAGTTGCAGACTGGAATCTAATTGAGGGGTTCGGGTGGTTTATATATAGAATAACAGATACCCGGGAGTGAGTTGCAGACTGGAATCTAATTGAGGGGTTCGGGTGGTTGATATATAGAATAACAGATACCCGGGAGTGAGTTACAGACTGGAATCTAATCGAGGTGTTTGGGTGGTTTATATATAGAATAACAGATACCCTGGAGTGAGTTACAGACTGGAATCTAATAGAGGGGTTCGGGTGGTTTATATATAGAATAACAGATACCCGGGAGTGAGTTACAGACTGGAATCTAATCGCGGGGTTTGGGTGGTTTCTATATAGAATAACAGATACCCGGGAGTGAGTTACTGACTGGAATCTAATCGAGGGGTTTGGGTGGTTTATAGATAGAATAACAGATACCCGGGAGTGAGTTACAGACTGGAATCTAATCGAGGGGTTTGGGTGGTTTATATATAGAATAACAGATACCGGGGAGTGAGTTACAGACTGGAATCTAATCGAGGGGTTTGGTTGGTTTATATATAGAATAACAGATACCCGGGAGTGAGTTACAGACTGGAATCTAATCGAGGGGTTTGGGTGGTTTATATATAGAATAACAGATACCCGGGAGTGAGTTACTGACTGGAATCCAATCGAGGGGTTTGGGTGGTTTATATATAGAATAACAGATACCCGGGAGTGAGTTACAGACTGGAATCTAATCGAGGGGTTCGGGTGGTTTATATATAGAATAACAGATACCCGGGAGTGAGTTACAGACTGGAATCTAATCGAGGGGTTCAGGTGGTTTATATATAGAATAACAGATACCCAGGAGTGAGTTTCAGACTGGAATCTAATCGAGGGGTTCGGGGTGGTTTATATATAGAATAACAGATACCCGGGAGTGAGTTACAGACTGGAATCTAATCGAGGGGTTCGGGTAGTTTATATATAGAATAATAGATTCCCGGGAGTGGGTTACAGACTGGAATCTAATCGAGGGGTTCGGGTGGTTTATACATAGAATAACAGATACCCGGGAGTGAGTTACAGACTGGAATCTAATCGAGGGTTCGGGTGGTTTATATATAGAATAACAGATACCCGGGAGTGAGTTACAGACTGGAATCTAATCGAGGGGTTCGGGTGGTTTATATATAGAATAACAGATACCCGAGAGTGGGTTACAGACTGGAATCTAATCGAGGGGTTCGGGTGGTTTATATATAGAATAACAGATACCCGGGAGTGAGTTACAGACTGGAATCTAATCGAGGGGTTCGGGTGGTTTATATATAGAATAACAGATACCCGGGAGTGAGTTACAGACTGGAATCTAATCGAGGGGTTCGGGTGGTTTATATATAGAATAACAGATACCCGGGAGTGAGTTACAGACTGGAATCTAATCGAGGGGTTCGGGTGGTTTATATATAGAATAACAGATACCCGAGAGTGGGTTACAGACTGGAATCTAATCGAGGGGTTCGGGTGGTTTATATATAGAATAACAGATACCCGGGAGTGAGTTACAGACTGGAATCTAATCGAGGGGTTCGGGTGGTTTATATATAGAATAACAGATACCCGGGAGTGAGTTACAGACTGGAATCTAATCGAGGGGTTCGGGTGGTTTATATATAGAATAACAGATACCCGGGAGTGAGTTACAGACTGGAATCTAATCGAGGGGTTCGGGTGGTTTATATATAGAATAACAGATACCCGGGAGTGAGTTACAGACTGGAATCTAATCGAGGGGTTCGGGTGGTTTATATATAGAATAACAGATACCCGGGAGTGAGTTACAGACTGGAATCTAATCGAGGGGTTCAGGGTGGATTATATATAGAATAACAGATACCCGGGAGTGAGTTACAGACTGGAATCTAATCGAGGGGTTCAGGTGGTTTATATATAGAATAACAGATACCCGGGAGTGAGTGACAGACTGGAACCTAAT
Organism: Mustelus asterias; assembly: GCF_964213995.1. Taxonomy (NCBI): domain Eukaryota; kingdom Metazoa; phylum Chordata; class Chondrichthyes; order Carcharhiniformes; family Triakidae; genus Mustelus; species Mustelus asterias. The sequence continues at coordinate 83,028 of NW_027591209.1, read as the reverse complement.
CGAGGGGTTTGGGTGGTTTATATATAGAATAACAGATACCCGAGAGTGGGTTACAGACTGGAATCTAATCGAGGGGTTCAGGGTGGTTTATATATAGAATAACAGACACCCAGGAGTGAGTTACAGACTGGAATCTAATCGAGGGGTTCAGGTGGTTTATATATAGAATAACAGACACCCAGGAGTGAGTTACAGACTGGAATCTAATCGAGGGGTTCAGGTGGTTTATATATAGAATAACAGACACCCAGGAGTGAGTTACAGACTGGAATCTAATCGAGGGGTTCAGGTGGTTTATATATAGAATAACAGATACCCGGGAGTGAGTTACAGACCGGAATCTAATCGAGGGGTTCAGGTGGTTTATATATAGAATAACAGATACCCGGGGGTGAGTTACAGACTGGAATCTAATCGAGGGGTTTGGGTGGTTAATATATAGAATAACAGATACCCGGGAGTGAGTTACAGACTGGAATCTAATCGAGGGGTTCGGGTGGTTTATATATAGAATAACAGATACACGAGAGTGAGTTACAGACTGGAATCTAATCGAGGGGTTCGGGTGGTTTATATATAGAATAACAGATACCCGGGAGTGAGTTACAGACTGGAATCTAATCGAGGGGTTCGGGTGGTTTATATATAGAATAACAGATACCCAGGAGTGAGTTACAGACTGGAATCTAATCGAGGGGTTCGAGTGGTTTATATATAGAATAACAGATACCCGAGAGTGAGTTACAGACTGGAATCTAATCGAGGGGTTTGGGTGGTTTATATATAGAATAACAGATACCCAGGAGTGAGTAACAGACTGGAATCTAATCGAGGGGTTCGAGTGGTTTATATATAGAATAACAGATACCCGGGAGTGAGTTACAGACTGGAATCTAATCGAGGGGTTCGGGGTGGTTTATATATAGAATAACAGATACCCGGGAGTGAGTTACAGACTGGAATATAATCGAGGGGTTTGGGTGGTTTATATATAGAATAACAGATACCCGGGAGTGAGTTACAGACTGGAATCTAATCGAGGGGTTTGGGTGGTTTATATATAGAATAACAGATACCCGGGAGTGAGTTACAGACTGGAATCTAATCCAGGGGTTCAGGGTGGTTTATATATAGAATAACAGATACCCGGGAATGAGTTACAGACTGGAATCTAATCGAGGGTTTCAGGGTGGTTTATATATAGAATAACAGATACCCGGGAGTGAGTTACAGACTGGAATCTAATCGAGGGGTTCGGGGTGGTTTATATATAGAATAACAGATACCCGAGAGTGAGTTACAGACTGGAATCTAATCGAGGGGTTTGGGTGGTTTATATATAGAATAACAGATACCCGGGAGTGAGTTACAGACTGGAATCTAATCGAGAGTTTCGGGTGGTTAATATATAGAATAACAGATACCCGGGAGTGAGTTACAGACTGGAATCTAATCGAGGGGTTCGGGTGGTTTATATATAGAATAACAGATACCCGAGAGTGAGTAACAGACTGGAATCTAATCGAGGGGTTCGGGTGGTTTAGATATAGAATAACAGATACCCGGGAGTGAGTTACAGACTGGAATTTAATCGAGAGGTTCGGGTGGTTTATATATAGAATAACAGATACCCGGGAGTGAGTTACAGACTGGAATCTAATCGAGGGGTTCAGGGTGGTTTATATATAGAATAACAGATACCCGGGAGTGAGTTACAGACTGGAATCTAATCGAGGGGTTCGGGTGGTTTATATATAGAATAACAGATACCCGGGAGTGAGTTACAGACTGGAATCTAATCGAGGGGTTCAGGGTGGTTTATATATAGAATAACAGATACCCGGGAGTGAGTTACAGACTGGAATCTAATCGAGGGGTTCGGGTGGTTTATATATAGAATAACAGATACCCGGGAGTGAGTTACAGACTGGAATCTAATCGAGGGGTTCGGGTGGTTTATATATAGAATAACAGATACCCGGGAGTGAGTTACAGACTGGAATCTAATCGAGGGGTTCGGGTGGTTTATATATAGGATAAGAGATACCCGGGAGTGAGTTACAGACTGGGATCTAATCGAGGGGTTCGGGTGGTTTATATATAGAATAACAGATACCCAGGAGTGAGTTACAGACTGGAATCTAATCGAGGGGTTCGGGTGGTTTATATATAGAATAACAGATACCCAGGAGTGAGTTACAGACTGGAATCTAATCGAGGGGTTTGGGTGGTTTATATAGAGAATAACAGATACCCGGGAGTGAGTTACAGACTGGAATCTAATCGAGGGGTTCAGGTGGTTTATATGTAGAATAACAGATACCCGGGAGTTAGTTACAGACTGGAATCTAATCGAGGGGTTCGGGGTGGTTTATATATAGAATAACAGATACCCAGGAGTGAGTTACAGACTGGAATCTAATCGAGGGGTTCAGGTGGTTTATATATAGGATAACAGATACCCAGGAGTGAGTTACAGACTGGAATCTAATCGAGGGGTTTGGGTGGTTTATACATAGAATAACAGATACGCGGGAGTGAGTTACAGACTGGAATCTAATCGAGGGGTTCGGATGGTTTATATATAGAATAACAGATACCCAGGAGTGAGTTACAGACTGGAATCTAATCGAGGGGTTCGGGTGGTTTATATATAGAATAACAGATAACCAGGAGTGAGTTACAGACTGGAATCTAATCGAGGGGTTTGGGTGGTTTATATATAGAATAACAGATACCCGGGAGTGAGTTACAGACTGGTATCTAATCGAGGGGTTCAGGGTGGTTTATATATAGAATAACAGAAACCCGGAGTGAGTGACAGACTGGAATCTCATCGAGGGGTTCAGGGTGGTTTATATATAGAATAACAGATACCCGGGAGTGAGTTACTGACTGGAATCCAATCGAGGGGTTTGGATGGTTTATATATAGAATAACAGATACCCAGGAGTGAGTTACAGACTGGAATCTAATCGAGGGGTTCGAGAGGTTTATATATAGAATAACAGATACCCGGGAGTGAGTTACAGACTGGAATCTAATCGAGGGGTTCGGGTGGTTTCTATATAGAATAACAGATACCCGGGAGTGAGTTACAGACTGGAATCTAATCGAGGGGTTTGGGTGGTTTATATATAGAATAACAGATACCCGGGAGTGTGTTACAGACTGGAATCTAATCGAGGGGTTCGGGTGGTTTATATATAGAATAACAGATACCCGGGAGTGAGTTACAGACTGGAATCTAATCGAGAGGTTCGGGTGGTTTATATATAGAATAACAGATACCCGGGAGTGTGTTACAGACTGGAATCTAATCGAGGGGTTCGGGTGGTTTAAATATAGAATAACAGATACCCGGGAGTGAGTTACAGACTGGAATCTAATTGAGGGGTTCGGGTGGTTTATATATAGAATAACAGATACTCGGGAGTGAGTTACAGACTGGAATCTAATCGAGGGGTTCGGGTGGTTTATATATAGAATAACAGATACCCGGGAGTGAGTTACAGACTGGAATCTAATCGAGGGGTTCAGGGTGGTTTATATATAGAATAACAGATACACGGGAGTGAGTTACAGACTGGAATCTAATCGAGGGGTTCGGGTGGTTTATATATAGAATAACAGATACCCGGGAGTGAGTTACAGACTGGAATCTAATCGAGGGGTTCGGGTGGTTTATGTATAGAATAACAGATACCCGGGAGTGAGTTACTGACTGGAATCCAATCGAGGGGTTTGGGTGGTTTATATCTCGAATAACAGATACCCGGGAGTGAGTTACAGACTGGAATCTAATCGAGGGGTTCGGGTGGTTTATAGATAAAATAACAGATACCCGGGAGTGAGTTACAGACTGGAATCTAATCGAGGGGTTCGTGTGGTTTATATATAGAATAACAGATACCCGGGAGTGAGTTACAGACTGGAATCTAATCGAGGGGTTCGGGTGGTTTATATATAGAATAACAGATACCCGGGAGTGAGTTACAGACTGGAATCTAATCGAGGGGTTCGAGTGGTTTATATATAGAATAACAGATACCCGGGAGTGAGTTACAGACTGGAATCTAATCGAGGGGTTTGGGTGGTTTATATGTAGAATAACAGATACCCGGGAGTGAGTTACAGACTGGAATCTAATCGAGGGGTTCGGGTGATTTATATATAGAATAACAGATACCCGGGTGTGAGTTACAGACTGGAATCTAATCGAGGGGTTTGGGTGGTTTATATATAGAATAACAGATACCCGGAGTGAGTTACAGACTGGAATCTAATCGAGGGGTTCGGGTGGTTTATATATAGAATAACAGATACCCGGAGTGAGTTACAGACTGGAATCTAATCGAGGGGTTCGGGTGGTTTATATATAGAATAACAGATACCCGGGAGTGAGTTACAGACTGGAATCTAATCGAGGGGTTTGAGTGGTTTATATATAGAATAACAGATACCCGGAGTGAGTTACAGACTGGAATCTAATCGAGGGGTTCGGGTGGTTTATATATAGAATAACAGATACCCGGGAGTGAGTTACAGACTGGAATCTAATCGAGGGGTTCGATTGGTTTATATATAGAATAACAGATACCCGGGAGTGAGTTGCAGACTGGAATCTAATTGAGGGGTTCGGGTGGTTTATATATAGAATAACAGATACCCGGGAGTGAGTTACAGACTGGAATCTAATCGAGGGGTTTGGGTGGTTGATATATAGAATAACAGATACCCGGGAGTGAGTTACAGACTGGAATCTAATCGAGGTGTTTGGGTGGTTTATATATAGAATAACAGATACCCTGGAGTGAGTTACAGACTGGAATCTAATCGAGGGGTTCGGGTGGTTTATATATAGAATAACAGATACCCGGGAGTGAGTTACAGACTGGAATCTAATCGCGGGGTTTGGGTGGTTTATATATAGAATAACAGATACCCGGGAGTGAGTTACTGACTGGAATCTAATCGAGGGGTTTGGGTGGTTTATAGATAGAATAACAGATACCCGGGAGTGAATTACAGACTGGAATCTAATCGAGGGGTTTGGGTGGTTTATATATAGAATAACAGATACCGGGGAGTGAGTTACAGACTGGAATCTAATCGAGGGGTTTGGGTGGTTTATATATAGAATAACAGATACCCGGGAGTGAGTTACAGACTGGAATCTAATCGAGGGGTTTGGGTGGTTTATATATAGAATAACAGATACCCGGGAGTGAGTTACTGACTGGAATCCAATCGAGGGGTTTGGGTGGTTTATATATAGAATAACAGATACCCGGGAGTGAGTTACAGACTGGAATCTAATCGAGGGGTTCGGGTGGTTTATATATAGAATAACAGATACCCGGGAGTGAGTTACAGACTGGAATCTAATCGAGGGGTTCAGGTGGTTTATATATAGAATAACAGATACCCAGGAGTGAGTTTCAGACTGGAATCTAATCGAGGGGTTCGGGGTGGTTTATATATAGAATAACAGATACCCGGGAGTGAGTTACAGACTGGAATCTAATCGAGGGTTTTGGGTGGTTTATATATAGAATAACAGATACCCAGGAGTGAGTTACAGACTGGAATCTAATCGAGGGGTTCAGGTGGTTTATATATAGAATAACCGATACCCGGGAGTGAGTTACAGACTGGAATCTAATCGAGGGGTTCGGGTGGTTTATATATAGAATAACAGATACCCGGGAGTGAGTTACAGACTGGAATCTAATCGAGGGGTTCGGGTGGTTTATATCTCGAATAACAGATACCCGGGAGTGAGTTACAGACTGGAATCTAATCGAGGGGTTTGGGTGGTTTATATCTAGAATAACAGATACCCGGGAGTGAGTTGCAGACTGGAATCTAATCGAGGGGTTTGGGTGGTTTATATATAGAATAACAGATACCCGGGAGTGAGTTACAGACTGGAATCTAATCGAGGGGTTTGGGTGGTTTATATGTAGAATAACAGATACCCGGGAGTGAGTTACAGACTGGAATCTAATCGAGGGGTTCGGGTGATTTATATATAGAATAACAGATACCCGGGTGTGAGTTACAGACTGGAATCTAATCGAGGGGTTTGGGTGGTTTATATATAGAATAACAGATACCCGGAGTGAGTTACAGACTGGAATCTAATCGAGGGGTTCGGGTGGTTTATATATAGAATAACAGATACCCGGAGTGAGTTACAGACTGGAATCTAATCGAGGGGTTCGGGTGGTTTATATATAGAATAACAGATACCCGGGAGTGAGTTACAGACTGGAATCTAATCGAGGGGTTTGAGTGGTTTATATATAGAATAACAGATACCCGGAGTGAGTTACAGACTGGAATCTAATCGAGGGGTTCGGGTGGTTTATATATAGAATAACAGATACCCGGGAGTGAGTTACAGACTGGAATCTAATCGAGGGGTTCGATTGGTTTATATATAGAATAACAGATACCCGGGAGTGAGTTGCAGACTGGAATCTAATTGAGGGGTTCGGGTGGTTTATATATAGAATAACAGATACCCGGGAGTGAGTTACAGACTGGAATCTAATCGAGGGGTTTGGGTGGTTGATATATAGAATAACAGATACCCGGGAGTGAGTTACAGACTGGAATCTAATCGAGGTGTTTGGGTGGTTTATATATAGAATAACAGATACCCTGGAGTGAGTTACAGACTGGAATCTAATCGAGGGGTTCGGGTGGTTTATATATAGAATAACAGATACCCGGGAGTGAGTTACAGACTGGAATCTAATCGCGGGGTTTGGGTGGTTTATATATAGAATAACAGATACCCGGGAGTGAGTTACTGACTGGAATCTAATCGAGGGGTTTGGGTGGTTTATAGATAGAATAACAGATACCCGGGAGTGAATTACAGACTGGAATCTAATCGAGGGGTTTGGGTGGTTTATATATAGAATAACAGATACCGGGGAGTGAGTTACAGACTGGAATCTAATCGAGGGGTTTGGGTGGTTTATATATAGAATAACAGATACCCGGGAGTGAGTTACAGACTGGAATCTAATCGAGGGGTTTGGGTGGTTTATATATAGAATAACAGATACCCGGGAGTGAGTTACTGACTGGAATCCAATCGAGGGGTTTGGGTGGTTTATATATAGAATAACAGATACCCGGGAGTGAGTTACAGACTGGAATCTAATCGAGGGGTTCGGGTGGTTTATATATAGAATAACAGATACCCGGGAGTGAGTTACAGACTGGAATCTAATCGAGGGGTTCAGGTGGTTTATATATAGAATAACAGATACCCAGGAGTGAGTTTCAGACTGGAATCTAATCGAGGGGTTCGGGGTGGTTTATATATAGAATAACAGATACCCGGGAGTGAGTTACAGACTGGAATCTAATCGAGGGTTTTGGGTGGTTTATATATAGAATAACAGATACCCAGGAGTGAGTTACAGACTGGAATCTAATCGAGGGGTTCAGGTGGTTTATATATAGAATAACCGATACCCGGGAGTGAGTTACAGACTGGAATCTAATCGAGGGTTTTGGGTGGTTTATATATAGAATAACAGATACCCGGGAGTGAGTTACAGACTGGAATCTAATCGAGGGGTTCGGGTGGTTTATATCTCGAATAACAGATACCCGGGAGTGAGTTACAGACTGGAATCTAATCGAGGGGTTTGGGTGGTTTATATCTAGAATAACAGATACCCGGGAGTGAGTTGCAGACTGGAATCTAATCGAGGGGTTTGGGTGGTTTATATATAGAATAACAGATACCCAGGAGTGAGTTACAGACTGGAATCTAATCGAGGGGTTCAGGTGGTTTATATATAGAATAACAGATACCCGGGAGTGAGTTACAGACTGGAATCTAATCGAGGGGTTCAGGGTGGTTTATATATAGAATAACCGATACCCGGGAGTGAGTTACAGACTGGAATCTAATCGAGGGGCGCGGGTGGTTTATATATAGAATAACAGATACCTGGGAGTGAGTTACAGACTGGAATCTAATCGAGGGGTTTGGATGGTTTATATATAGAATAACAGATACCCGGGAGTGAGTTACAGACTGGAATCTAACCGAGGGGTTCAGGGTGGTTTATATATAGAATAACAGATACCCGGGAGTGAGTTACAGACTGGAATCTAATCGAGGGGTTCGGGTGGTTTATATATAGAATAACAGATACCTGGGAGTGAGTTACAGAATGGAATCTAATCGAGGGGTTCGGGTGGTTTATATATAGAATAACAGATACCCGGGAGTGAGTTACAGACTGGAATCTAATCGAGGGGTTCGGGTGGTTTATATATAGAATAACAGATACCCGGGAGTGAGTTACAGACTGGAATCTAATCGAGGGGTTCGGGTGGTTTATATATAGAATAGCAGAAACCCGGGAGTGAGTTACAGAATGGAATCTAATCGAGGGGTTCGGGTGGTTTATATATAGAATAACAGATACCCGGGAGTGAGTTACAGACTGGAATCTAATCGAGGGGTTCGGGTGGTTTATATATAGAATAACAGATACCCGGGAGTGAGTTACAGACTGGAATCTAATCGAGGGATTCGGGTGGTTTATATATAGAATAGCAGAAACCCGGGAGTGAGTTACAGACTGGAATCTAATCGAGGGGTTCGGGGTGATTTATATATAGAATAACAGATACCCGGGAGTGAGTTACAGACTGGAATCTAATCGAGGGGTTCGGGGTGGTTTATATATAGAATAACAGATACCCGGGAGTGAGTTACAGACTGGAATATAATCGAGGGGTTTGGGTGGTTTATATATAGAATAACAGATACCCGGGAGTGAGTTACAGACTGGAATATAATCGAGGGGTTTGGGTGGTTTATATAAAGAATAACAGATACCCGGAGTGAGTTACAGACTGGAATCTAATCGAGGGGTTCGGGTGGTTTATATATAGAATAACAGATACCCGGGAGTGAGTTACAGACTGGAATCTAATCGAGGGGTTTGAGTGGTTTATATATAGAATAACAGATACCCGGAGTGAGTTACAGACTGGAATCTAATCGAGGGGTTCGGGTGGTTTATATATAGAATACCAGATACCCGGGAGTGAGTTACAGACTGGAATCTAATCGAGGGGTTCGAGTGGTTTATATATAGAATAACAGATACCCGGGAGTGAGTTGCAGACTGGAATCTAATTGAGGGGTTCGGGTGGTTTATATATAGAATAACAGATACCCGGGAGTGAGTTACAGACTGGAATCTAATCGAGGGGTTTGGATGGTTGATATATAGAATAACAGATACCCGGGAGTGAGTTACAGACTGGAATCTAATCGAGGTGTTTGGGTGGTTTATATATAGAATAACAGATACCCTGGAGTGAGTTACAGACTGGAATCTAATCGAGGGGTTCGGGTGGTTTATATATAGAATAACAGATACCCGGGAGTGAGTTACAGACTGGAATCTAATCGCGGGGTTTGGGTGGTTTATATATAGAATAACAGATACCCGGGAGTGAGTTACTGACTGGAATCTAATCGAGGGGTTTGGGTGGTTTATAGATAGAATAACAGATACCCGGGAGTGAATTACAGACTGGAATCTAATCGAGGGGTTTGGGTGGTTTATATATAGAATAACAGATACCCGGGAGTGAGTTACAGACTGGAATCTAATCGAGGGGTTCGGGTGGTTTATAGAAAGAATAACAGATACCCGGGAGTGAGTTACAGACTGGAATCTAATCGAGGGGTTCGGGTGGTTTATATATAGAATAACAGATACCCGGGAGTGAGTTACTGACTGGAATCCAATCGAGGGGTTTGGGTGGTTTATATCTCGAATAACAGATACCCGGGAGTGAGTTACAGACTGGAATCTAATCGAGGGGTTTGGGTGGTTTATATATAGAATAACAGATACCCGGGAGTGAGTTACTGACTGGAATCCAATCGAGGGGTTTGGGTGGTTTATATATAGAATAACAGATACCCGGGAGTGAGTTACAGACTGGAATCTAATTGAGGGGTTCGGGTGGTTTATATATAGAATAACAGATACTCGGGAGTGAGTTACAGACTGGAATCTAATCGAGGGGTTCGGGTGGTTTATATATAGAATAACAGATACCCGGGAGTGAGTTACAGACTGGAATCTAATCGAGGGGTTCAGGGTGGTTTATATATAGAATAACAGATACACGGGAGTGAGTTACAGACTGGAATCTAATCGAGGGGTTCGGGTGGTTTATATATAGAATAACAGATACCCGGGAGTGAGTTACAGACTGGAATCTAATCGAGGGGTTCGGGTGGTTTATATATAGAATAACAGATACCCGGGAGTGAGTTACTGACTGGAATCCAATCGAGGGGTTTGGGTGGTTTATATCTCGAATAACAGATACCCGGGAGTGAGTTACAGACTGGAATCTAATCGAGGGGTTCGGGTGGTTTATAGATAAAATAACAGATACCCGGGAGTGAGTTACAGACTGGAATCTAATCGAGGGGTTCGTGTGGTTTATATATAGAATAACAGATACCCGGGAGTGAGTTACAGACTGGAATCTAATCGAGGGGTTCGGGTGGTTTATATATAGAATAACAGATACCCGGGAGTGAGTTACAGACTGGAATCTAATCGAGGGGTTCGAGTGGTTTATATATAGAATAACAGATACCCGGGAGTGAGTTACAGACTGGAATCTAATCGAGGGGTTTGGGTGGTTTATATGTAGAATAACAGATACCCGGGAGTGAGTTACAGACTGGAATCTAATCGAGGGGTTCGGGTGATTTATATATAGAATAACAGATACCCGGGTGTGAGTTACAGACTGGAATCTAATCGAGGGGTTTGGGTGGTTTATATATAGAATAACAGATACCCGGAGTGAGTTACAGACTGGAATCTAATCGAGGGGTTCGGGTGGTTTATATATAGAATAACAGATACCCGGAGTGAGTTACAGACTGGAATCTAATCGAGGGGTTCGGGTGGTTTATATATAGAATTACAGATACCCGGGAGTGAGTTACAGACTGGAATCTAATCGAGGGGTTTGAGTGGTTTATATATAGAATAACAGATACCCGGAGTGAGTTACAGACTGGAATCTAATCGAGGGGTTCGGGTGGTTTATATATAGAATAACAGATACCCGGGAGTGAGTTACAGACTGGAATCTAATCGAGGGGTTCGATTGGTTTATATATAGAATAACAGATACCCGGGAGTGAGTTGCAGACTGGAATCTAATTGAGGGGTTCGGGTGGTTTATATATAGAATAACAGATACCCGGGAGTGAGTTACAGACTGGAATCTAATCGAGGGGTTTGGGTGGTTGATATATAGAATAACAGATACCCGGGAGTGAGTTACAGACTGGAATCTAATCGAGGTGTTTGGGTGGTTTATATATAGAATAACAGATACCCTGGAGTGAGTTACAGACTGGAATCTAATCGAGGGGTTCGGGTGGTTTATATATAGAATAACAGATACCCGGGATTGAGTTACAGACTGGAATCTAATCGCGGGGTTTGGGTGGTTTATATATAGAATAACAGATACCCGGGAGTGAGTTACTGACTGGAATCTAATCGAGGGGTTTGGGTGGTTTATAGATAGAATAACAGATACCCGGGAGTGAATTACAGACTGGAATCTAATCGAGGGGTTTGGGTGGTTTATATATAGAATAACAGATACCGGGGAGTGAGTTACAGACTGGAATCTAATCGAGGGGTTTGGGTGGTTTATATATAGAATAACAGATACCCGGGAGTGAGTTACAGACTGGAATCTAATCGAGGGGTTTGGGTGGTTTATATATAGAATAACAGATACCCGGGAGTGAGTTACTGACTGGAATCCAATCGAGGGGTTTGGGTGGTTTATATATAGAATAACAGATACCCGGGAGTGAGTTACAGACTGGAATCTAATCGAGGGGTTCGGGTGGTTTATATATAGAATAACAGATACCCGGGAGTGAGTTACAGACTGGAATCTAATCGAGGGGTTCAGGTGGTTTATATATAGAATAACAGATACCCAGGAGTGAGTTTCAGACTGGAATCTAATCGAGGGGTTCGGGGTGGTTTATATATAGAATAACAGATACCCGGGAGTGAGTTACAGACTGGAATCTAATCGAGGGTTTTGGGTGGTTTATATATAGAATAACAGATACCCAGGAGTGAGTTACAGACTGGAATCTAATCGAGGGGTTCAGGTGGTTTATATATAGAATAACCGATACCCGGGAGTGAGTTACAGACTGGAATCTAATCGAGGGGTTCGGGTGGTTTATATATAGAATAACAGATACCCGGGAGTGAGTTACAGACTGGAATCTAATCGAGGGGTTCGGGTGGTTTATATCTCGAATAACAGATACCCGGGAGTGAGTTACAGACTGGAATCTAATCGAGGGGTTTGGGTGGTTTATATCTAGAATAACAGATACCCGGGAGTGAGTTGCAGACTGGAATCTAATCGAGGGGTTTGGGTGGTTTATATATAGAATAACAGATACCCAGGAGTGAGTTACAGACTGGAATCTAATCGAGGGGTTCAGGTGGTTTATATATAGAATAACAGATACCCGGGAGTGAGTTACAGACTGGAATCTAATCGAGGGGTTCAGGGTGGTTTATATATAGAATAACCGATACCCGGGAGTGAGTTACAGACTGGAATCTAATCGAGGGGCGCGGGTGGTTTATATATAGAATAACAGATACCTGGGAGTGAGTTACAGACTGGAATCTAATCGAGGGGTTTGGATGGTTTATATATAGAATAACAGATACCCGGGAGTGAGTTACAGACTGGAATCTAACCGAGGGGTTCAGGGTGGTTTATATATAGAATAACAGATACCCGGGAGTGAGTTCCAGACTGGAATCTAATCGAGGGGTTCGGGTGGTTTATATATAGAATAACAGATACCTGGGAGTGAGTTACAGAATGGAATCTAATCGAGGGGTTCGGGTGGTTTATATATAGAATAACAGATACCCGGGAGTGAGTTACAGACTGGAATCTAATCGAGGGGTTCGGGTGGTTTATATATAGAATAACAGATACCCGGGAGTGAGTTACAGACTGGAATCTAATCGAGGGGTTCGGGTGGTTTATATATAGAATAGCAGAAACCCGGGAGTGAGTTACAGAATGGAATCTAATCGAGGGGTTCGGGTGGTTTATATATAGAATAACAGATACCCGGGAGTGAGTTACAGACTGGAATCTAATCGAGGGGTTCGGGTGGTTTATATATAGAATAACAGATACCCGGGAGTGAGTTCCAGACTGGAATCTAATCGAGGGATTCGGGTGGTTTATATATAGAATAGCAGAAACCCGGGAGTGAGTTACAGACTGGAATCTAATCGAGGGGTTCGGGGTGATTTATATATAGAATAACAGATACCCGGGAGTGAGTTACAGACTGGAATCTAATCGAGGGGTTCGGGGTGGTTTATATATAGAATAACAGATACCCGGGAGTGAGTTACAGACTGGAATATAATCGAGGGGTTTGGGTGGTTTATATATAGAATAACAGATACCCGGGAGTGAGTTACAGACTGGAATATAATCGAGGGGTTTGGGTGGTTTATATATAGAATAACAGATACCCGGAGTGAGTTACAGACTGGAATCTAATCGAGGGGTTCGGGTGGTTTATATATAGAATAACAGATACCCGGGAGTGAGTTACAGACTGGAATCTAATCGAGGGGTTTGAGTGGTTTATATATAGAATAACAGATACCCGGAGTGAGTTACAGACTGGAATCTAATCGAGGGGTTCGGGTGGTTTATATATAGAATAACAGATACCCGGGAGTGAGTTACAGACTGGAATCTAATCGAGGGGTTCGAGTGGTTTATATATAGAATAACAGATACCCGGGAGTGAGTTGCAGACTGGAATCTAATTGAGGGGTTCGGGTGGTTTATATATAGAATAACAGATACCCGGGAGTGAGTTACAGACTGGAATCTAATCGAGGGGTTTGGGTGGTTGATATATAGAATAACAGATACCCGGGAGTGAGTTACAGACTGGAATCTAATCGAGGTGTTTGGGTGGTTTATATATAGAATAACAGATACCCTGGAGTGAGTTACAGACTGGAATCTAATCGAGGGGTTCGGGTGGTTTATATATAGAATAACAGATACCCGGGAGTGAGTTACAGACTGGAATCTAATCGCGGGGTTTGGGTGGTTTATATATAGAATAACAGATACCCGGGAGTGAGTTACTGACTGGAATCTAATCGAGGGGTTTGGGTGGTTTATAGATAGAATAACAGATACCCGGGAGTGAATTACAGACTGGAATCTAATCGAGGGGTTTGGGTGGTTTATATATAGAATAACAGATACCGGGGAGTGAGTTACAGACTGGAATCTAATCGAGGGGTTTGGGTGGTATATATATAGAATAACAGATACCCGGGAGTGAGTTACAGACTGGAATCTAATCGAGGGGTTTGGGTGGTTTATATATAGAATAACAGATACCCGGGAGTGAGTTACAGACTGGAATCTAATCGAGGGGTTCGGGTGGTTTATATATAGAATAACAGATACCCGGGAGTGAGTTACAGACTGGAATCTAATCGAGGGGTTCAGGTGGTTTATATATAGAATAACAGATACCCAGGAGTGAGTTTCAGACTGGAATCTAATCGAGGGGTTCGGGGTGGTTTATATATAGAATAACAGATACCCGGGAGTGAGTTACAGACTGGAATCTAATCGAGGGTTTTGGGTGGTTTATATATAGAATAACAGATACCCAGGAGTGAGTTACAGACTGGAATCTAATCGAGGGGTTCAGGTGGTTTATATATAGAATAACCGATACCCGGGAGTGAGTTACAGACTGGAATCTAATCGAGGGGTTCGGGTGGTTTATATATAGAATAACAGATACCCGGGAGTGAGTTACAGACTGGAATCTAATCGAGGGGTTCGGGTGGTTTATATCTCGAATAACAGATACCCGGGAGTGAGTTACAGACTGGAATCTAATCGAGGGGTTTGGGTGGTTTATATCTAGAATAACAGATACCCGGGAGTGAGTTGCAGACTGGAATCTAATCGAGGGGTTTGGGTGGTTTATATATAGAATAACAGATACCCAGGAGTGAGTTACAGACTGGAATCTAATCGAGGGGTTCAGGTGGTTTATATATAGAATAACAGATACCCGGGAGTGAGTTACAGACTGGAATCTAATCGAGGGGTTCAGGGTGGTTTATATATAGAATAACCGATACCCGGGAGTGAGTTACAGACTGGAATCTAATCGAGGGGTGCGGGTGGTTTATATATAGAATAACAGATACCTGGGAGTGAGTTACAGACTGGAATCTAATCGAGGGGTTTGGATGGTTTATATATAGAATAACAGATACCCGGGAGTGAGTTACAGACTGGAATCTAACCGAGGGGTTCAGGGTGGTTTATATATAGAATAACAGATACCCGGGAGTGAGTTACAGACTGGAATCTAATCGAGGGGTTCGGGTGGTTTATATATAGAATAACAGATACCTGGGAGTGAGTTACAGAATGGAATCTAATCGAGGGGTTCGGGTGGTTTATATATAGAATAACAGATACCCGGGAGTGAGTTACAGACTGGAATCTAATCGAGGGGTTCGGGTGGTTTATATATAGAATAACAGATACCCGGGAGTGAGTTACAGACTGGAATCTAATCGAGGGGTTCGGGTGGTTTATATATAGAATAGCAGAAACCCGGGAGTGAGTTACAGAATGGAATCTAATCGAGGGGTTCGGGTGGTTTATATATAGAATAACAGATACCCGGGAGTGAGTTACAGACTGGAATCTAATCGAGGGGTTCGGGTGGTTTATATATAGAATAACAGATACCCGGGAGTGAGTTACAGACTGGAATCTAATCGAGGGATTCGGGTGGTTTATATATAGAATAGCAGAAACCCGGGAGTGAGTTACAGACTGGAATCTAATCGAGGGGTTCGGGGTGATTTATATATAGAATAACAGATACCCGGGAGTGAGTTACAGACTGGAATCTAATCGAGGGGTTCGGGGTGGTTTATATATAGAATAACAGATACCCGGGAGTGAGTTACAGACTGGAATATAATCGAGGGGTTCGGGTGGTTTATATATAGAATAACAGATACCCGGGAGTGAGTTACAGACTGGAATCTAATCGAGGGGTTCGGTTGGTTTATATATAGAATAATAGATACCCGGGAGTGAGTTACAGACCGGAATCTAATCGAGCGGTTTGGGTGGTTTATATATAGAATAACAGATACCCGGGAGTGAGTTACAGACTGGAATCTAATCGAGGGGTTCGGGTGGTTTATATATAGAATAACAGATACCCGGGAGTGAGTTACAGACTGGATTCTAATCGAGGGGTTCGGGTGGTTTATATCTCGAATAACAGATACCTGGGAGTGAGTTCCAGACTGGAATCTAATCGAGAGGTTCAGGTGGTTTATATATAGAATAACAGATACCCGGGAGTGAGTTACAGACTGGAATCTAATCGAGGGGTTCAGGTGGTATATATATAGAATAACAGATACCCGGGAGTGAGTTACAGACTGGAATCTAATCGAGGGGTTCGGGTGGTTTATATATAGAATAACAGATACCCGGGAGTGAGTTACAGACTGGAATCTAATCGAGTGGTTTGGGTGGTTTATATGGAGAATAACAGATACCCGGGAGTGAGTTACAGACTGGAATCTAATCGAGGGGTTCGGGTGGTTTATATACAGAATAACAGATACCCGGGAGTGAGTTACAGACTGGAATCTAATCGAGGGGTTCGGGGTGGTTTATATATAGAATAACAGATACCCGGGAGTGAGTTACAGACTGGGATCTAATCGAGGGGTTCGGGTGGTTTATATATAGAATAACAGATACCCGGGAGTGAGTTACAGACTGGAATCTAATCGAGGGGTTCGGGTGGTTTATATATAGAATAACAGATACCCGGGAGTGAGTTACAGACTGGGATCTAATCGAGGGGTTTGGGGTGGTTTATATATAGAATAACAGATACCCGGGAGTGAGTTACAGACTGGAATCTAATCGAGGGGTTCGGGGTGGTTTATATATAGAATAACAGATACCCGGGAGTGAGTTACAGACTGGAATATAATCGAGGGGTTCGGGTGGTTTATATATAGAATAACAGATACCCGGGAGTGAGTTACAGACTGGAATCTAATCGAGGGGTTCGGTTGGTTTATATATAGAATAATAGATACCCGGGAGTGAGTTACAGACCGGAATCTAATCGAGCGGTTTGGGTGGTTTATATATAGAATAACAGATACCCGGGAGTGAGTTACAGACTGGAATCTAATCGAGGGGTTCGGGTGGTTTATATATAGAATAACAGATACCCGGGAGTGAGTTACAGACTGGAATCTAATCGAGGGGTTCGTGTGGTTTATATATAGAATAACAGATACCCGGGAGTGAGTTACAGACTGGAATCTCATCGAGGGGTTTGGGTGGTTTATATATAGAATAACAGATACCCGGGAGTGAGTTACAGACTGGATTCTAATCGAGGGGTTCGGGTGGTTTATATCTCGAATAACAGATACCTGGGAGTGAGTTCCAGACTGGAATCTAATCGAGAGGTTCAGGTGGTTTATATATAGAATAACAGATACCCGGGAGTGAGTTACAGACTGGAATCTAATCGAGGGGTTCAGGTGGTATATATATAGAATAACAGATACCCGGGAGTGAGTTACAGACTGGAATCTAATCGAGGGGTTCGGGTGGTTTATATATAGAATAACAGATACCCGGGAGTGAGTTACAGACTGGAATCTAATCGAGTGGTTTGGGTGGTTTATATGGAGAATAACAGATACCCGGGAGTGAGTTACAGACTGGAATCTAATCGAGGGGTTCGGGTGGTTTATATATAGAATAACAGATACCCGGGAGTGAGTTACAGACTGGAATCTAATCGAGGGGTTCGGGGTGGTTTATATATAGAATAACAGATACCCGGGAGTGAGTTACAGACTGGAATCTAATCGAGGGGTTCGGGTGGTTTATATATAGAATAACAGATACCCGGGAGTGAGTTACAGACTGGAATCTAATCGAGGGGTTCGGGTGGTTTATATATAGAATAACTGATACCCGGGAGTGAGTTACAGACTGGGATCTAATCGAGGGGTTTGGGGTGGTTTATATATAGAATAACAGATACCCGGGAGTGAGTTACAGACTGGAATCTAATCGAGGGGTTCGGGTGGTTTATATATAGAATAACAGATACCCGGGAGTGAGTTACAGACTGGAATCTAATCGAGGGGTTCAGGTGGTTTATATATAGAATAACAGATACCCAGGAGTGAGTTACAGACTGGAATCTAATCGAGGGGTTTGGGTGGTTTATATATAGAATAACAGATACCCGGGAGTGAGTTACAGACTGGAATCTAATCGAGGGGTTCGGGTGGTTTATATATAGAATAACAGATACCCGGGAGTGAGTTACAGACTGGAATCTAATCGAGGGGTTCAGGTGGTTTATATATAGAATAACAGATACCCAGGAGTGAGTTACAGACTGGAATCTAATCGAGGGGTTTGGGTGGTTTATATATAGAATAACAGATACCCGGGAGTGTGTTACAGACTGGAATCTAATCGAGGGGTTCGGATGATTTATATATATGTTCTGTATACCATGACGCTTGTCTGTGTCTGCTGAATGGTCGTGCATGGATTTGCCACCCTGGTGTATTGCATGCGGACTCTGTGCAGGAGCCACCCCTTGCAGGCTTTGGCGGCTGTGGCGCCCCGACTGGGAGGTGTGGGCGGGTGAGGGGAAACGCGCGCTGCTTGTGGGTCTCACCTCCGTACTTTTTGTCCTGTCCACCTTTGCCTCGACCTCCCACTCCGGCCGGCCTTCTGCAGGGGGAAAGAGTTGAGATTGATCCACGTTGAGGCACCTTCCTCTCAACATCCTTCCGCCCTTCCCGACCACCTGCTTTCCCCCCTCCCCGTAACCTTCAGCCCCTCCAGTGCTCTGCTGTCCCATCTTGCCCCTCCTTCCCGCCCATCGGCCTGTCACTGGCTGTCTTACCTACCCTGCCCCCCCCACCCCCCTCCCCCCACCCCTTTGTCACCTCCATTTTCAAATCCCTCCATTTTCCTGCACCAAGCCCCTACCCTCCCTGTTTCTGAAATCTCCTGCACCACCCTCCGAGATCTCTGTGTCCAACACCCTCTCCCCTCCCATCTTGATTATTAGGTGAATGGGTGTAAATTGAGAGGTGGATACTCAGCGAGACCTCTGTCTCCTCGTGCATCAGTCGTCGAAAATAAGTGCGCTGGTACAACAGGTGGTAAAGAAGGTAAATGGTATAGAACATAGAAAAACTACAGCACAAACAGGCCCTCCGGCCCCACAAGATGTGCCGAACCTATCCCTACCTTCTGGACCTACCTATAACCCTCCATCCTATTAAGTCCCATGTACTCATCCAGGAGTCTCTTAAAAGTCCCTATTGTGTTTGCCTCCACCACCACTGATGGCAGCCGATTCCACTCGCCCACCACCCTCTGTGTGAAAAACTTACCCCTAACATTTCCCCTGTACCTACCCCCCAGCACCCTAAACCTGTGTCCTCTCGTAGCAGCCATTTCCACCCTGGGAAAAAGCCTCTGAGAGTCCACCCGATCTATGCCTCTCAACATCTTATACACCTCTATTAGGTCTCCTCTCATCCTACGTCTCTCCAAGGAGAAAAGACCGAGCTCCCTCAGCCGATCCTCATAAGGCATGCCACTCAATCCAGGCAACATCCTTGTAAATCTCCTCTGCACCCTTTCAATCTTTTCCACATCCTTCCTATAGTGAGGCGACCAGAACTGAGCACAGTACTCCAAGTAGGGTCTGACAAGGGTCTTATATAGCTGCATCATTATCCCCGGACTCCTAAACTCAATCCCTCGATTGATAAAGGCCAGCACACCATACGCCTTCCTAACCACCTCCCCCACCTGCGGGGCCGATTTCAGAGTCCTATGGACCCGGACCCCAAGGTCCTTCTGATCCTCCACAGTACTAAGAGTCTTTCCCTTTATATTGTACTCCTTCATCCCATTTGACCTGCCAAAATGGACCACGACGCATTTATCTGGGTTGAAGTCCATCTGCCACTTCTCCGCCCAGTCTTGCATCCTATCTATGTCCCTCTGTAACTTCTGACATCCCTCCAGACTATCCACAACCCCACCAACCTTCGTGTCGTTGGCAAACTTACCAACCCATCCCTCCGCTTCCTCATCCAGGTCATTTATGAAAATGACAAACAGCAAGGGTCCCAGAACAGATCAGGTATGTTGGCCTTCATAGCGAGAGGATTTGAGTGTAGGAATAGTGATGTTTTGCTGCAATTGTACAGGGCGTAGGTGAGGCCACACCTGGAGTATTGTGTACAGTTTTGGTGTCCTTATCTGAGGAAGGATGTCCTTGCTATAGAGGGAGCGCAGCGAAGGTTTACCGAGATTCAGAAAGAATGTTCCATCTGGTGGGGGAGTCCAGGGGGTGGCACGCTGGCACAGTGGTTGGCACTGTTGCCTCACAGCGCCAGGGACCCGGGTTCGATTCCTGGCTCGGGTCATTGTCTCCCCGTGTCTCTGTGTGTGGGTTTCCTCCGGGTGCTCCGGTTTGCTCCCACAGTCTGAAAGACGTGCTGGTTAGGGTGTCATTGGGCCGTGCTAAATTCTCCCTCAGTGTAACCCGAACAGGCGCCGGAGTGTGGCGACCAGGGGATTTTCACAGTAACTTCATTGCAGTGTTAATGTCAGCCTCCATGTGACACTAATAAAATAAACTTTTAAAAAATGAACTTTGTTTTAAAATCCCTCCATTGCCCTCCGCTCACTCCTTCCCATCCCTATCTCAGGAATCTCCCCACAATCCCAGCCTCTTAGAATCATAGAAACCCTACAGTACAGAAAGAGGCCATTTGGCCCATCGAGTCTGCACCGACCACAATCCCACCCAGGCCCTACCCCCATATCCCGACATATTTACAAAGAACAAAGAACAATACAGCACAGGAACAGGCCCTTCGGCCCTCCAAGCCCGCGCCGCTCCCTGGTCCAAACTAGACCATTCTTTTGTATCCCTCCATTCCCACTCAGTTCAATGTGGCTATCTAGGTAAGTCTTAAACGTTCCCAGTGTGTCCGCCTCCACCACCTTGCCCGGCAGCGCATTCCAGGCCCCCACCACCCTCTGTGTAAAATACGTCCTTCTGATATCCGTGTTAAACCTCCCCCCCCCCCCCCCCCACCCCTCACCTTGAACCTATGACCCCTCGTGAATGTCACCACCGATCTGGGAATAAGCTTCCCACCGTTCACCCTATCTATGCCTTTCATAATTTTATACACCTCTATTAGGTCTCCCCTCATCCTCCGTCTTTCCAGTGAGAACAACCCCAGTTTACCCAATCTCTCCTCATAACTAATACCTTCCATACCAGGCAACATCCTGCTAAACCTCCTCTGCACTCTCTCTAAAGCCTCCACGTCCTTCTGGTAGTGTGGCGACCAGAACTGGACGCAGTATTCCAAATGTGGCCGAACCAACGTTCTATACATCTGCAACATCAGACCCCAACTTTTTATGTCCCGTCCGATGGCGGCACGGTAGCACAGTGGTTAGCACTGCTGCTTCACAGCTCCAGGGTCCCGGGTTCGATTCCCGGCTCGGGTCACTGTCTGTGTGGAGTTTGCACATTCTCCTCGTGTCTGCGTGGGTTTCCTCCGGGTGCTCCAGTTTCCTCCCACAGTCCAAAGATGTGCGGGTTAGGTTGATTGGCCAGGTGAAACAAAAAAAAAAATTGCCCCTCAGAGTCCTGGGATGTGTAGGTTAGAGGGATTAGCGGGTAAAATATGTGGGGGTAGGGCCTGGGTGGGATTGTGGTCGGTGCAGACTCGATGGGCCGAATGGCCTCCTTCTGCACTGTACGGTTTCTATGATTCTATGATTCTATAAGGGCAAGCATGCCATATGCCTTATTCACCACCTTCTCCACCTGTGACGTCACCTTCAAGGATCTGTGGACTTGCACAGCTTTACCCACTAATCCCTCTAACCTACGCATCCCAGGACACGAAGGGGCAATTTTTAGCATGGCCAATCAACCTAAACCGCACATCTTTGGACCGTGGGAGGAAACCGGAGCACCCGGAGGAAACCCACGCAGACACGAGGAGAATGTGCAAACTCCCACACAGACAGTGACCCGAGCCGGGAATCGAACCCAGGTCCCTGGAGCTGTGAACCAGCAGTGCTAACCACTGAACTACCGTGCCGACCTCTTGAGCATCTTCTTTCCCTGATTTTTAATCGCTCCACCTTCAGCTGCCTGGGCCCCCTGAGCTCTGGAATTTTCCTGTTGATTTGATTTATTATTGTCACATGTATTGGGATACGCAGTGAAAAGTATTGTTTCTTGCGCGCTATGCAGACAATAGGAGATGCAAGGCCTAGTGGTATTATCACAAGACTATTTATCGAGAAACTCAGCTCATGTTCTGGCGACCCGGGTTCGAATCCCGCCACGGCAGATGGTGGAATTTGATTTCACTAAAAAATATCTGGAATTAAGAATCGACTAATCTCTGGGGTGAGTGGGTGTCCTTGATTATGCTGGCTGCTTTGCAGAGGCAGCGGGAAGTGTAGACAGAGTCAATGGATGGGAGGCTGGTTTGAGTGATGGACTGGGCTTCGTCACGACACTTTGTACTTTCTTGATTTCTCCCTTAACCTCTCATCTGCCGCTCTCTCTCGTTCCCCTTTTTGATAATATCAAATCTCTTTCCCCGTTCTGGTGGCTACCTCTAATATCTCTCACTGGGTCTCGCGACCTCATGTTTGAGAACTTGCACTGGGAAACTCCCATAGAAACCATAGAAAATTACAGCTCAGAAACAGGCCTTTTGGCCCTTCTGGTCTGTGCCGAAACCATTTTTTGCCTAGTCCCACTGACCTGCACTTGGACCATATCCCTCCACACCCCTCTCATCCATGAACCCGTCCAAGTTTTTCTTAACTGTTCTTAAAATGGCATTTACCACTTTATCCGGCAGCTCATTCCACACTCCCACCACTCTCTGCGTGAAGAAGCCCCCCCTAATATTCCCTTTAAACTTTTCTCCTTTGACCCTTAACCCATGCCCTCTGGTTTTTTTCTCCCCCAGCCTCAGCGGAAAAAGCCTGCTTGCATTCACTCTATCTATACCCATCAAAATCTTACACACCTCTATCAAATCTCCCCTCAATCTTCTACGCTCCAGGGAATAAAGTCCCAACCTATTCAATCTCTCTCTGTAACTCAGCTTCTCAAGTCCCGGCAACATCCTTGTGAACCTTCTCTGCACTCTTTCAACCTTATTTACATCCTTCCTGTAACTAGGTGACCAAAACTGTACACAATACTCCAAATTCGGCCTCACCAATGCCTTATATAACCTTACCATAACACTCCAACTTTTATACTCGATACTCCGATTTATAAAGGCCAATGTACCAAAGGCACTCTTTATGACCCTATCCACCTGTGACGTCACTTTTAGGGACATTATTCTGTATGTGAAGGTGCCACACTGATGCAACTTGCACCCCAGAAGCTCGACACCGTCCAGGACAAAGCAGCCCCGTTTTGATGGTCACCCCATCCACAAACATTCGCTCCCTCCACCACCCACGCACAGTGGCAGCAGTGTGTGTGTGTACCGTTTGCAGCGACTCGCCGAGGCTCCTTCGACAGCACCTTCCAAACCCACCACCTCTACCGTCTAGAAGGACGAGGGGGGCAGCAGACACATGGGGAACACCACCACCTGCAAGTTTCCCCCTCCGAGCCCCACTCACCATCCCGACTTGGGAATATACCGGCCGTTCCTTCACTGGGGCTGGAGTCCAAATCCTGGAACTCCCTCCCTAACGGCACTGTGGGGTGTTACCCACACCACACGGGGACTGCAGCGGGTTCGAGAAGGGGCGGCTCACCCACCACCTTCTCAAGGGGCAATTAGGGACGGGCGATAAATTCTGGGCGCGGCCAGCGACACCCACATCCCAGGAATGGATAAAAAACAAGTCCAGTTAACATAGAAACATAGAAAAACTACAGCACAAGAACAGGCCCTTCGGCCCCACAAGTTGTGCCGAACACATCCCTACCTTCTAGACCTACCTATAACCCTCCATCCTATTACGCTCCATGTACTCATCCAGGAGTCTCTTAAAAGACCCTATTGAGTTCGCCTCCACCACCACTGACGGCAGCTGATTCCACTCGCCCACCACCCTCTGTGTGAAAAACTTACCCCTAACATCTCCCCTGTACCAACCCCCCAGCACCTTAAACCTGTGTCCTCTCGTAGCAGCCATTTCCACCCTGGGAAAAAGCCTCTGAGAGTCCACCCGATCTATGCCTCTCAACATCTTATGTACCAGGGTCGAGGCTCCTTCAACAGCACCTTCCAAACCCACCACCTCTACCGTCTAGAAGGACGAGGGGGGCAGCAGACACATGGGGAACACCACCAGCTGCAAGTTTCCCCCTCCGAGCCCCACTCACCATCCCGACTTGGGAATATACCGGCCGTTCCTTCACTGGGGCTGGAGTCCAAATCCCGGAACTCCCTCCCTAACGGCACTGTGGGGTGTTACCCACACCACACGGGGACTGCAGCGGGTTCGAGAAGGGGCGGCTCACCCACCACCTTCTCGAGGGGCAATTAGGGACGGGTGATAAACACTGGGGCCCGGCCAGCGACACCCACATCCCAGGAATGGATAAAAAACAAGTCCAGTTAACATAGAAACATAGAAAAACTACAGCACAAAACAGGCCCTTCGGCCCCACAAGTTGTGCCGAACACATCCCTACCTTCTAGACCTACCTATAACCCTCCATCCTATTAAGCTCCATGTACTCATCCAGGAGTCTCTTAAAAGACCCTATTGAGTTTGCCTCCACCACCACTGACGGCAGCCGATTCCACTCACCCACCACCCTCTGTGTGAAAAACTTACCCCGAACATCTCCCCTGTACCTACCCCCCAGCACCTTAAACCTGTGTCCTCTCGTAGCAGACATTTCCACCCTGGGAAAAAGCCTCTGAGAGTCCACCCGATCTATGCCTCTCAACATCTTATGTACCAGGGTCGAGGCTCCTTCAACAGCACCTTCCAAACCCACCACCTCTACCGTCTAGAAGGACGAGGGGGGCGGCAGACACATGTGCCATGTGGTAATAAGAGAGACTAGAGCTGGATCCTACACCCTGTGAGGGAGAGGAGAGATTGAGGGAGGGGAGAGTGAGGGAGGGGAGAGTGAGGGAGGGGAGAGTGAGGGAGAGGAGAGTGAGGGAGGGGAGAGTGAGGGAGGGGAGAGTGAGGGAGGGGAGGGTGAGGGAGGGGAGAGTGAGGGAGGGGAGAGTGAGGGAGGGGATGGAGGGAAGGAGGATGGAGCGAGGGAGGATGGAGGGAAGGAGGATGGAGGGAAGGAGGATGGAGGGAAGGAGGATCGAGCGAGGGAGGATGGAGGGAAGGAGGATGGAGGTGAGGAGGATGGAGGGAAGGAGGATGGAGGGAGGGAGGATGGAGGGAAGGAGGATGGAGAGAAGGAGGATGGAGGGAAGGAGGATGGAGGGAAGGAGGATGGAGGGAGGGAGGATGGAGGGAAGGAGGATGGAGTGATGGAGGATGGAGTGAAGGAGGATGGAGCGAGGGAGGATGGAGTGAAGGAGGATGGAGGGAAGGAGGATGGAGGGAAGGAGGATGGAGGGAAGGAGGATGGAGGGAAGGAGGATGGAGGGAAGGAAGATGGAGGGAAGGAGGATGGAGGGAAGGATGATGGAGGGAAGGAGGATGGAGCGAGGGAGGATGGAGCGAGGGAGGATGGAGTGAAAGAGGATGGAGGGAAGGAGGATGGAGCGAGGGAGGATGGAGCGAGGGAGGATGGAGCGAGGGAGGATGGAGGGAAGGAGGATGGAGGGAAGGAGGATGGAGGGAAGGAGGATGGAGTAAAGGAGGATGGAGCGAGGGAGGGGAAAGCGAGGGAGGGGGAAAGTGAGGGACAGGAGGCTGAGTGATATGAGAGGGGGAAGGGGGGAGTTCCACCTCTCTGAGACCCAGGGAAGAGGTGGAGACCCCCCCCCCCCCCCACTGCCTCCCCCCTCCACCGGGGAGGGCGATAGGGTCATGCACGACCGTTACCTGGACCTTTCTCCATGAAAATGACCTTTGACTCCAGCAGGAAATTGCAGCCGGTCAGAAGCAGCTCCTCTCCGCCAGTGACCGGGCCCGAGGTGACATTGAAGCTCTCCACCTGAGGCAGCTCGTGAGCCGAGCGCTGGGCTGCGAGAGGAAGGACAGAGTAAAGTTTATTTATCAGTGTCACAAGTCGGCTTACATTAACACCGCAATGAAGTTACTGTGAGAATCCCCCAGTCGCCACACTCCGGCGCCTGTTCGGGTGACACTGAGGGAGAATTTAGCACGGCCCAATGACACCCTAACCAGCACGTCTTTCAGACTGTGGGAGGAAACCGGAGCACCCGGAGGAAACCCACGCAGACACGGGGAGAACGTGCAAACTCCACACAGACAGTGACCCCGAGCCGGGAATCGAACCCAGGTCCCTGGCGCTGTGAGGCAGCGGTGCTAACCTCACTGTGCTACCGTGCCCGCCCACAGAGAGAGAGCAGAGAGTGAGGAAGACACAAATGTAACATCGTGGCAGCGGGACTGGGGGCTGCTGGGGCCAGGGGGGAGAGGAGGGGTGGGGAGGGGGGGGGGGTGCGGTTTGGGGGGTGGGGGGGGAAGGTAACAAGCTTCAAGGGTCCAGAGACTGACTGGCTAAAAGGGCTGACAGGTGGAAGGTGCGGGTTGATAGAATCATAGAATCCCCACAATGCAGAAGGAGGCCCATTGAGGCTGCACCGACAACAATCCCACCCAGGTATCCCAACGCATTTACCCTGCTTATCCCCCTGACACTAAGGGGCAATTTAGCACGGCCAATCCACCTAACCTGCACATCTTTGGACACTAAGGGGCAATTTAGCATGGCCAATCCACCTAACCTGCACATCTTTGGACACTAAGGGGCAATTTAGCACGGCCAATCCACCTAACCTGCACATCTTTGGACACTAAGGGACAATTTAGCATGGCCAATCCACCTAACCTGCACATCTTTGGACACTAAGGGGCAATTTAGCATGGCCAATCCACCTAACCTACACATCTTTGGACACTAAGGGGCAATTTAGCACGGCCAATCCACCTAACCTACACATCTTTGGACACTAAGGGGCAATTTAGCATGGCCAATCCACCTAACCTGCACATCTTTGGACACTAAGGGGCAATTTAGCACGGCCAATCCGGGGGATTCTATGAATAAGTTATGAAGAGAGATTGGATAGGCTTGGGTTGTTTTCGTTGGAGCAGAGGAGACCGAGGGGCGATCGAGGTGTACAAGATTATGAAAGACATGGACAGAGTGGATAAGGAGCAGCTGTTCCCTTTAGTTGAAGGGTCAGTGACAAGGGACATAGGTTCAAGGTGAGGGGCAGTAGGGGGGATATGAGTACAAACGGTTTTACCCAGAGGGTGGTGATGGTCTGGAATGCGCTGCCTGGGAGGGTGGTGGAGGCGGGTTGCCTCACATCCTTTAAAAAGTACCTGGATGAGCACTTGGCACGCCAGGGTGGAAATGTCTGCTACGTGAGGACACAGGTTTAAGGTGCTGGGGGGTAGGTACAGGGGAGATGTTAGGGGGAAGTTTTTCACACAGAGGGTGGTGGGCGAGTGGAATCGGCTGCCGTCAGTGGAGGTGGAGGCAAACTCAATAGGGTCTTTTAAGAGACTCCTGGATGAGTACATGGAGCTTAATAGGATGGAGGGTTATAGGTAGGTCTAGAAGGTAGGGATGTGTTCGGCACAACTTGAGGGGCCGAAGGGCCTGTTTTGTGCTGTAGTTTTCTATGTTTCTATGTATCGGGATGCAGTGAAATGTATTGTTTCTTGAGTGCTGTGTAAAGGGAAAGATTTGTGATTTTGTGCACCCAGTTTATTGTCTGAGCTATTTAAATACAAATTTATCTTCTTCATTCAATTACCATTTGTCTCTTAATGCAGGATTCATTTATATTGAGTTTAGATTCATAGAATCCCTACAGTGCAGAAGGAGGCCATTCGGTCCATCGAGACTGCACTGACTCTCCGAGAGCATCCCAACCTATTCCCGTAACCCCATTTATTTATTCTGCTAATCCACCTAACCTACATGTTTTAGAACACTAAGGGGCAATTTAGCATGGCCAATCCACCTAACCTGCACATCTCATGACACTAAGGGACAATTTAGCATGGCTAATCCACCTAACCTGCACATCTTTGGACACTAAGGGACAATTTAGCATGGCCAATCCACCTAACCTGCACATCTTTGGACACTAAGGGGCAATTTAGCATGGCCAATCCACCTAACCTGCACATCTTTGGACACTAAGGGACAATTTAGCATGGCCAATCCACCTAACCTACACATCCTTGGACACTAAGGAACAATTTAACACGTCCAATCCGCCTAACCCGCACATCTTTGGACACTAAGGGACAATTTAGCATGGCCAATCCGCCTAACCCGCACATCTTTGGACACTAAGGGGCAATTTAGCATGGCCAATCCACCTAACCTACACATCTTTGGACACTAAGGGGCAATTTAGCATGGCCAATCCACCTAACCTGCACATCTTTGGACACTAAGGGGCAATTTAGCACAGCCAATCCACCTAACCTGCACATCTTTGGACACTAAGGGACAATTTAGCATGGCCAATCCACCTAACCGGCACATCTTTGGACACTAAGGGACAATTTAGCATGGCCAATCCCCCTAACCTACACATCTTTGGACACTAAGGGACAATTTAGCTGAAGGAGTACAATATAAAGGGAAAGACTCTTAGTACTGTAGAGGATCAGAAGGACCTTGGGGTCTGGGTCCATAGGACTCTGAAATCGGCCCCGCAGGTGGAGGAGGTGGTTAAGAAGGCGTATGGTGTGCTGGCCTTTATCAATGGTGGGATTGAGTTTAGGAGTCCGGGGATAATGATGCAGCTATATAAGACCCTCGTCAGACCCCACGTGGAGTACTGTGCTCAGTTCTGGTCGCCTCATTACAGGAAAGATGTGGAAAAGATTGAAAGGGTGCAGAGGAGATTTACAAGGATGTTGCCTGGATTGAGTGGCATGCCTTATGAGGATAGGCTGAGGGAGCTCGGTCTTTTCTCCTTGGAGAGATGTAGGATGAGAGGAGACCGAATAGAGGTATATAAGATGTTGAGAGGCATAGATCAGGTGGAGTCTCAGAGGCTTTTTCCCAGGGTGGAAATGTCTGCTACGAGAGGACACAGGCTTAGGGTGCTGGGGGGTAGGTACAGGGGAAATGTTAGGGGTAAGTTTTTCACACAGAGGGTGGTGGGTGAGTGGAATCGGCTGCCGTCAGTGGTGGTGGAGGCAAACTCGATAGGGTCTTTTAAGAGACTCCTGGATGAGTACATGGAGCTTAATAGGATGGAGGGTTATAGGTAGGTCTAGAAAGTAGGGATATGTTCGGCACAACTTGTGGGGCCGAAGGGCCTGTTTGTGCTGTAGTTTTTCTATGTTTCTAAGTTTCATCACATTGAGGGATATGGGCCAAGTGTTGGAAAATGGGATTAGATGGGATTTCAGG
The DNA here is from genome assembly GCF_964213995.1 of Mustelus asterias. NCBI lineage: Eukaryota > Metazoa > Chordata > Chondrichthyes > Carcharhiniformes > Triakidae > Mustelus > Mustelus asterias. The sequence continues at coordinate 53,177 of NW_027591209.1, read as the reverse complement.
TGTCGGACCAGATCATAGAAATCATAGAAACCCTACAGTGCAGAAGGAGGCCATTCGGCCCATCGAGTCTGCACCGACCACAATCCCACGAGGAGAATGTGCAAACTCCACACAGACAGTGACCCGAGCCGGGAATCGAACCCGGGACCCTGGAGCTGTGAAGCAGCAGTGCTAACCCACTGTGCTACCGGGCCGCCCTATAAGAGATGACCTCTTCGGCACTGTATAATTCTATGAATTCCTGATTCACCACCCTCTGGGAGAAGAAATTTCTCCTCACCTCAGTTCTAAAAGGTTTACCCCCTTATCCTCAAACCATGGCCCCCTAGTTCTGGACTACCCCCCCCCCCGACCATCGGGAACCAGGGAAGGACCGTCAAATCTGCGTCAATTGGTGATGTTTTCTTGATGAGTCCCGCGGGAGAGATCAGCGCAAGAGCCGGAACAAGGACGCACTTACAACACTCAATGGGCACAGAACAAGTCTGCAGAGACACCACCTTCCCATTCAGCTGCGGGACATGAACTCGGAAGACGAGCTTCACTCGAGTATTCTTCCTCCCGACATCCGTTTCCCCTTTCCGTAACTCGATGTCGGAATTCCGAAGCTTCAGGATGCCGGCACAGTCGATACTGCAAGGAAAAGGATGGGAATTACAGCAGGAGATTTACGTGCTGTTTCCCCCCCACCATCAAACACTCCCAGGACAGGTACAGCACGGGGTTAGATACAGAGTAAAGCTCCCTCTACACTGTCCCCCATCAAACACTCCCAGGACAGGTACAGCACGGGGTTAGATAGAGAGTAAAGCTCCCTCTACACTGTCCCCCCATCAAACACTCCCAGGACAGGTACAGCACGGGGTTAGACACAGAGTAAAGCTCCCTTTACACTGTCCCCATCAAACACTCACAGGACAGGTGCAGCACAGGGTTAGATACAGAGTAAAGCTCCCTCTACACTGTCCCCCATCAAACACTCTCAGGACAGGTACAGCACGGGGTTAGATACAGAGTAAAGCTCCCTCTACACTGTCCCCATCAAACACTCCCAGGACAGGTACAGCACGGGGTTAGATACAGAGTAAAGCGCCCTCTACATTGTCCCCCATCAAACACTCCCAGGACAGGTATAGCACGGGGTTAGATACAGAGTAAAGCTCCCTCTGCACTGTCCCCATCAAACACTCCCAGGACAGGTACAGCACGGGGTTAGATACAGAGTAAAGCTCCCTCTACATTGTCCCCCATCAAACACTCCCAGAACAGGTACAGCACAGGGTTAGATGCAGAGTAAAGCTCCCTCAACACTGTCCCCCATCAAACACTCCCAGGACAGGTACAGCACGGAGTTAGATACAGAGTAAAGCTCCCTCTACACTGTCCCCATCAAACACTCCCAGGACAGGTACAGCACGGGGTTAGATACAGAGTAAAACTCCCTCTACACTGTCCCCATCAAACACTCCCAGGACAGGTACAGCAGGGGGTTAGATACAGTGTAAAGCTCCATCTACACTGACCCCCATCAAACACTCCCAGGACAGGTACAGCACGGGGTTAGATACAGAGTAAAGCTCCCTCTACACTGTCCCCCATCAAACACTCCCAGGACAGGTACGGCACGGGGTTAGATACAGAGTAAAGCTCCCTCTACACTGTCCCCCATCAAACACTCCCAGGACAGGTACAGCACAGTGTTAGAAACAGAGTAAAGCTCCCTCTACACTGTCCCCCATCAAACACTCCCAGGACAGGTACAGCACGGGGTTAGATACAGAGTAAAGCTCCCTCTACATTGTTCCCCATCAAACACTCCCAGGATAGCTGCAGCACGGGGTTAGATACAGAGTAAAGCTCCCTCTACACTGTCCCCATCAAACACTCCCAGGACTGGGACAGCACGGGGTTAGATACAGAGTAAAGTTCCCTCTACACTGTCCCCCATCAAACACTCCCAGGACAGCTGCAGCACGGGGTTAGATACAGAGTAAAGTTCCCTCTACACTGTCCCCATCAAACACTCCCAGGACAGGTACAGCATGGGGTTAGATACAGAGTAAAGCTCCCTCTACACTGTCCCCATCAAACACTCGCAGGACAGGTACAGCACGGGGTTAGATGCAGAGTAAAGCTCCCTCTAAACTGTCTCCATCAAACACTCCCAGGACAGGTACAGCACGAGGTTAGATACAGAGTAAAGCTCCCTCTACACTGTCCCCCATCAAACACTCCCAGGACAGGTACAGCACGGGGTTAGATACAGAGTAAAGCTCCCTCTACACTGTCCCCATCAAACACTCCCAGGACAGGTACAGCACGGGGTTAGATACAGAGTAAAGCTCCCTCTACACTGTCCCCCATCAAACACTCCCAGGACAGATACAGCACAGGGTTAGATACAGAGTAAAGCTCCGTCTACACTGTCCCCATCAAACACTCCCAGGACAGGTACAGCACGGGGTTAGATATAGAGTAAAGCTCCCTCTACACTGTCCCCATCAAACACTCCCAGGACAGGTACAGCACGGGGTTAGATATAGAGTAAAGCTCCCTCTACACTGTCCCCATCAAACACTCCCAGGACAGGTACAGCACGGGGTTAGATACAGAGTAAAGCTCCCTCTACACTGTCCCCCATCAAACACTGCCAGGACAGGTACAGCACGGGGTTAGATACAGAGTAAAGCTCCCTCTACACTGTCCCCATCAAACACTCCCAGGACAGGTACAGCACGGGGTTAGATACAGAGTAAAGCTCCCTCTACACTGTCCCCATCAAACACTCCCAGGACAGGTACAGCACGGGGTTAGATACAGAGTAAAGCTCCCTCTACACTGTCCCCATCAAACACTCCCAGGACAGGTACAGCACGGGGTTAGATACAGAGTAAAGCTCCCTCTACACTGTCCCCATCAAACACTCCCAGGACAGGTACAGCACGGGGTTAGATACAGAGTAAAGCTCCCTCTACACTGTCCCCCATAAAACACTCCCAGGACCGGTACAGCACGGGGTTAGATGCAGAGTAAAGCTCCCTCTACACTGTCCCCATCAAACACTCCCAGGACCGGTACAGCACGGGGTTAGATACAGAGTAAAGCTCCCTCTGTGACTAGTGGTGTGCCACAGGGATCGGGTTTGGGTCCATTGTTGTTTGTCATCTATATCAATGATCTGGATGATAATGTGGTAAATTGGGTCAGCAAGTTTGCTGAAGATACAAAGATTGGAGGTGTAGTGGACAGTGAGGAAGGTTTTCAAAGCTTGCAGAGGGATTTGGACCAACTAGAAAAATGGGCTGAAAAATGGCAAATGGAATTTAACGCAGACAAGTGTGACGGAAATCTTTGTCGCATCTTTGGACACGGGTGAGGTCCCTGAGGATTGGAGGATAGCGAATGTGGTCCCGTTGTTTAAGAAGGGTAGCAGGGATAACCCAGGAAATTATAGGCCGGTGAGCTTGACGTCCGTGGTAGGGAAGTTGTTGGAGAGGATTCTTAGAGACAGGATGTATGTGCATTTAGAACGGAACAATCTCATTCGTGACAGACAGCATGGTTTTGTAAGAGGGAGGTCGTGCCTTACAAATTTGGTGGAGTTTTTTGAGGAAGTGACAAAAACGGTTGATGAAGGAAGGGCCGTGGATGTCGTCTATATGGATTTCAGTAAGGCATTTGACAAAGTCCCTCATGGCAGGTTGGTTAAGAAGGTTAAGGCTCATGGGATACAAGGAGAAGTGGCTAGATGGGTGGAGAACTGGCTTGGCCATAGGAGACAGAGGGTAGTGGTCGAAGGGTCTTTTTCCGGCTGGAGGTCTGTGACCAGTGGTGTTCCGCAGGGCTCTGTACTGGGACCTCTGCTATTTGTGATATATATAAATGATTTGGAAGAAGGTGTAACTGGTGTAATCAGCAAGTTTGCGGATGACACGAAGATGGCTGGAATTGCGGATAGCGAAGAGCATTGTCGGGCAATACAGCAGGATATAGATAGGCTGGAAAATTGGGTGGAGAGGTGGCAGATGGAGTTTAATCCGGATAAATGCGAAGTGATGCATTTTGGAAGAAATAATGTAGGGAGGAGTTATACAATAAATGGCAGAGTCATCAGGAGTATAGAAACACAGAGGGACCTAGGTGTGCAAGTCCACAAATCCTTGAAGGTGGCAACACAGGTGGAGAAGGTGGTGAAGAAGGCATATGGTATGCTTGCCTTTATAGGATGGGGTATAGAGTATAAAAGCTGGAGTCTGATGATGCAGCTGTATAGAACGCTGGTTAGGCCACATTTGGAGTACTGCGTCCAGTTCTGGTCGCCGCACTGCCAGAAGGACGTGGAGGCATTGGAGAGAGTGCAGAGAAGGTTTACCAGGATGTTGCCTGGTATGGAGGGTCTTAGCTATGAGGAGAGATTGGGTAGACTGGGGTTGTTCTCCTTGGAAAGATGGAGAATGAGGGGAGATCTAATAGAGGTATACAAGATTATGAAGGGTATAGATAGGGTGAACAGTGGGAAGCTTTTTCCCAGGTCGGAGGTGACAATCACGAGGGGTCACGGGCTCAAGGTGAGAGGGGCGAAGTATAACTCCGATATCAGAGGGATGTTTTTTACACAGAGGGTGGTGGGGGCCTGAAATGCGCTGCCAAGTAGGGTGGTGGAGGCAGGCACGCTGACATCGTTTAAGACTTACCTGGATAGTCACATGAGCAGCCTGGGAATGGAGGGATACAAACGATTGGTCTAGTTGGACCAAGGAGCGGCACAGGCTTGGAGGGCCGAAGGGCCTGTTTCCTGTGCTGTACTGTTCTTTGTTCTTTGTATATTGCACTTTGGAAGGACAAACCCAAGTAGAACGTACAGGGTAAATGGTAGGACTCTGAAGAGTGCAGTTAAACAGAGGGATCTGGGAATACAGGTACAGAATTCCCTAAAAGTGACGTCACAGGTGGATAGGGTCGTAAAGAGTGCCTTTGGTACATTGGCCTTTATAAATCGGAGTATCGAGTATAAAAGTTGGAGTGTTATGGTAAGGTTATATAAGGCATTGGTGAGGCTGAATTTGGAGTATTGTGTACAGTTTTGGTCACCTAGTTACAGGAAGGGTGTAAATAAGGTTGAAAGAGTGCAGAGAAGGTTCACAAGGATGTTGCCGGGACTTGAGAAGCTGAGTTACAGAGAGAGATTGAATAGGTTGGGACTTTATTCCCTGGAGCGTAGAAGATTGAGGGGAGATTTGATAGAGGTGTGTAAGATTTTGATGGGTATAGATAGAGTGAATGCAAGCAGGCTTTTTCCGCTGAGGCTAGGGGAGAAAAAAACCAGAGGGCATGGGTTAAGGGTGAAAGGAGAAAAGTTTAAAGGGAATATTAGGGGGGGCTTCTTCACGCAGAGAGTGGTGGGAGTGTGGAATGAGCTGCCGGATAAAGTGGTAAATGCGGGGTCACTTTTAACATTTAAGAAAAACTTGGACGGGTTCATGGATGAGAGGGGTGTGGAGGGATATGGTCCAAGTGCAGGTCAGTGGGACTAGGCAAAAAATGGTTCGGCACAGACAAGAGGGGCCAAAAGCCTGTTTCTGAGCTGTAATTTTCTATGGTTCTATGTACACTGTCCCTCATCAAACACTCCCAGGACAGGTGCAGCACGGGGTTAGATACAGAGTAAAGCTCCCTCTACACTGTCCCCATCAAACACTCCCAGGACAGAAACAGCACGGGGTTAGATACAGAGTAAAGCTCCCTCTGCACTGTCCCCATCAAACACTCCCAATACAGATACAGCACGGGGTTAGATACAGAGTAAAGCTCCCTCTACACTGTCCCCATCAAACACTCCCAATACAGATACAGCACGGGGTTAGATACAGAGTAAAACTCCCTCTACACTGACCCCATCAAACACTCCCAATACAGATACAGCAGTGTTAGAAACAGAGTAAAGCTCCCTCTACACTGACCCCACCAATAACTCCCAATACAGATACAGCACAGTGTTAGAAACATAGTAAAGCTCCCTCTACACTGTCCCCCATCAAACACTTCCAGGACAGGTACAGCACGGGGTTAGATACAGAGTAAAGCTCCCTCTACACTGTCCCCCATCAAACACTCCCAGGACAGGTGCAGCACGGGGTAGATACAGAGTAAAGCTCCCTCTACGCTGTCCCCATCAAACACTCGCAGGACAGGTACAGCACGGGGTTAGATGCAGAGTAAAGCTCCCTCTAAACTGTCCCCATCAAACACTCCCAGGACAGGTACAGCACGGGGTTAGATCCAGAGTAAAGCTCCCTCTACACTGACCCCCATCAAACACTCCCAGGACAGGTACAGCACGGGGTTAGATACAGAGTAAAGCTCCCTCTACACTGTCCCCATCAAACACTCCCAATACAGATACAGCACGGGGTTAGATACAGAGTAAAACTCCCTCTACACTGACCCCATCAAACACTCCCAATACAGATACAGCACAGTGTTAGAAACAGAGTAAAGCTCCCTCTACACTGTCCCCCATCAAACACTTCCAGGACAGGTACAGCACAGGGTTAGATACAGAGTAAAGCTCCCTCTACACTGTCCCCCATCAAACACTCCCAGGACAGGTGCAGCACGGGGTTAGATACAGAGTAAAGCTCCCTCTACACTGTCCCCATCAAACACTCCCAGGACAGGTACAGCACGGGGTTAGATACAGAGTAAAGCTCCCTCTACACTGTCCCTCATCAAACACTCCCAGGACAGGTACAGCACGGGGTTAGATACAGAGTAAAGCTCCCTCTACACTGTCCCCCATCAAACACTCCCAGGACAGGTACAGCACGGGGTTAGATACAGAGTAATGCTCCCTCTACACTGTCCCCATCAAACACTCCCAGGACAGGTACAGCACGGGGTTAGATACAGAGTAAAGCTCCCTCTACACTGTCCCCCATCAAACACTCCCAGGACAGGTACAGCACGGGGTTAGATGCAGAGTAAAGCTCCCTCTACACTGTCCCCATCAAACACTCCCAGGACAGGTACAGCACGGGGTTAGATACAGAGTAAAGCTCCCTCTACACTGTCCCCATCAAACCCTCCCAGGACAGGTACAGCACGGGGTTAGATACAGAGTAAAGCTCCCTCTACACTGTCCCCCATCAAACACTCCCAGGACAGGTACAGCACGGGGTTAGATGCAGAGCACCACTGTTGTGAAATTACTTTGCCGTCATGTTGTTTTCAGGCAGTAACGACACCTCCAGGACCTTGGTGGTACCCACGACAGCCTCCTGACTGGAGGTGGCCACCATCTTGCCGGTGATGCGGTGGACCTGGTAGAAGGCGTGCGGCCGCAGGTTACGATCGTCTGCTGTGCCAATGAACATCTGGAGCGTCAGGGGCTTCTCCGCGTAGCCCAGGAGCTGTGGGAAGAGTCGGCGGAAAAGCATTTCCATCGAGACTGGATTAGTAACCCTTTCCATAGAAACATGGAAGATAGGGGCAGGAGGAGGCCATTTGGCCCTTCGAGCCTGCTCCGCCATTCATTAAGATCATGGCTGATCGTCCAACTCAATAGCCTAATCCTGCTTTCCCCCCATAACCTTTGACCCCATTCGCCCCAAGTGCTCTATCCAGCCGCCTCTGGAATACATTCAATGTTTTGGCATCAACTCCTTCCTGTGGTAATGAATTCCACACTCACCACTCTTTGGGTAAAGAAATGTCTCCTCATCTCCGCCCTAAATGGTCTATCCTGAATCCTCAGACTATGACCCCTCATTCTGGACTCCCCCCATCATCGGGAATATCCTCCCTGCATCTACCCTGTCTAGTCCTGTTAGAATTCTATAAGTCTCTATGAGATCCCCCCCCTCATTTGCCTGAACTCCAGTGAAAACCATCCTAACCCAGTCAATCTCTCCTCATACTACTCCTGTTCCTGTATATTATGGGCACCTTTTTGCACCCTGGTTTTCAAATCCCTCCTTGGTCCTTCGCATCATTCAGATCTTTCTGCCCATCAACAGTTCTGACGGTGCTAACCCACATTGCAGGGGAGAAGGCCTGTTATTTCCCACCGCTGCAACCATGCGCCATATTGGTCAGACCAGTTCGCTGAGAATGTTGATGTGCCCAAACAATGACTGGTTTATCTCATGCATTGGAAGCAGTCAAGAGAAGGTTTACCAGCAGAATACCAGGAATGTTGTCTGATGAGGAAAAATTAGGTTTGTACTGTGCCTCACAGCACCAGGGACCTGGGTTCGATTCCAGCCTTGGGTCACTGTCTGTGTGGAGTTGGCACATTCTCCCCCGTGGGTTTCCTCTGGGTGCTCCGGTTTTCTCCCACAATCCAAAGATGTGCAGGTTAGGTGGATTGGCCGTGCTAAATTGGCCCTTAGTGTCCAAAGATGCATAGGTTAGGTGGATTGGCCATGCTAGATTGTCCCTTAGTGTCCAAAGATGTGTAGGTTAGGTGGATTGGCCATGCTAAATTGTCCCTTCGTATCCAAAGATGTGCGGGTTAGGTGGATTGGCCATGCTAAATTGTCCCTTAGTGTCCAAAGATGTGCAGGTTAGGTGGATTGGCCATGCTAAATTGTCCCTTAGTGTCCAAAGATGTCCAGGTTAGGTGGATTGGCCATGCTAAATTGTCCCTTAGTGTCCAAAGATGTGCAGGTTAGGTGGATTGGCCAGGCTAAATTGTCCCTTAGTGTCCAAAGATGTCCAGGTTAGGTGGATTGGCCATGCTAAATTGTCCCTTAGTGTCCAAAGATGTGCAGGTTAGGTGGATTGGCCATGCTACATTGCCCTTAGTGTCCAAAGATGTGTAGGTTAAGTGGATTGGCCATGCTAAATTGCCCCTTAGTGTCCAAAGATGTGCAGGTTAGGTGGATTGGCCATGCTAAATTGCCCTTAGTGTCCAAAGATGTGCAGGTTAGGTGGATTAGCCGTGCTAAATTATCCCTTAGTGTCCAAAGGTATGCAGGTTAGGTGGATTGGCCATGCTAAATTGTCCCTTAGTGTCCAAAGATCATAGAAATCATAGAAATCATAGAAACCCTACAGTGCAGAAAGAGGCCATTTGGCCCATCGAGTCTGCACCGACCACAATCCCACCCAGGCCCTACCCCCATATCCCTACACATTTACCTGCTAATCCCTCTAACCTACGCATCTCAGGACACTAAGGGGCAATTTTAGCACGGCCAATCAACCTAACCCGCACATCTTTTGGACTGTGGGAGGAAACCGGAGCACCCGGAAGAAACCCACGCAGACACGAGGAGAATGTGCAAACTCCACACAGACAGTGACCCCGAGCCGGGAATCGAACCCAGGTCCCTGGAGCTGTGAAGCAGCAGTGCTAACCACTGTGCTACCGTGCCGGTTAGGTGGATTGGCCATGCTAGATTGTCCCTTAGTGTCCAAAGATGAGCAGGTTAGGTGGATTGGCCATGCTAGATTGTCCCTTAGTGTCCAAAGATGAGCAGGTTGGGTGGATTGGCCATGCTAAATTGGCCGTTAGTGTCCAAAGATATGCAGGTTAGGTGGATTGGCCATGCTAGATTGTCCCTTAGTGTCCAAAGATGTGTAGGTTAGGTGGATTGGCCATGCTAAATTGTCCCTTAGTGTCCAAAGATGTGTAGGTTAGGTGGATTGGCCATGCTAAATTGTCCCTTAGTGTGCAAAGATGTGTAGGTTAGGTGGATTGGCCATGTTAAATTGTCCCTTAGTGTGCAAAGATGTGTAGGTTAGGTGGATTGGCCATGCTAAATTGTCCCTTAGTGTGCAAAGATGTGTAGGTTAGGTGGATTGGCCATGCTAAATTGTCCCTTAGTGTCCAAAGATGTGTAGGTGAGGTGGATTGGCCATGCTAAATTGCCCCTTAGTGTCCAAAGATGTGTAGGTTAGGTGGATTGGCCATGCTAAATTGTCCCTTAGTGTCCAAAGATGTGCAGGTTAGGTGGATTGGCCATGCTAGATTGTCCCTTAGTGTCCAAAGATGTGTAGGTTGGGTGGATTGGCCATGCTAGATTGTCCCTTAGTGTCCAAAGATGTGTAGGTTGGGTGGATTGGCCATGCTAAATTGTCCCTTAGTGTCAGGGGGATTAGCAAGGTAAATATGTGGAGTTACGGGCATCGGGTTGGATTGTTGTCTGTGAAGACTCGATGGGCCAAATGGGATTCTGTGGTTCTATGAATGCCGTCCCTTCGTGCGACAGGTTTCTGCAGCGTCCCCCCATTTAAATAATACTCCACCTTCCCAAAATTTACAATCTCGCATCCTTCACTATCACCAATTGTCGATTGATGTTGGTTTGAGGGATTAGATTTTGGGCCCCGATTCACTGGGATGAGCCTCTCGCGCCAGCCTGCACCCCAATGGCCACTCTTCCACCACCCCCCCCCCCCCCCGCCCCTTTTCGATCTGGCCGTGCGCCGGAGAGGCTCGACGGGACCCTCGTTTCTGACTGAATATAGCAGCTCCAACAGGGCAGCCTTCCCTCAGTAAGGGCACCGAGGGGTGGGGGGGGGGGGGGGGGGGGGGGGGGGGGGGGGGAAGAAGGGGGGGGGGGCGGTGTTGGGGAGTTGAGGCCTGGACACAGGGAGCAGCACATGTGGGCCTTTCTACTTAGGGAGAGAGCGTGAGAGAGGGAGACGCGTGTATAAAACAACAGGACGGGTTTGCTTAGACAGGCCTTCGCTCCAGTGGTGAATGGGTTAACAAACCTTGGGCGCGGTGTGTGTGAGAGAGAGAAAGAGAGACAGAGATAGAGACAGAGAAGGACACAGAGAAAAGGAGGGAGAGAGACAGTGAGAGAGAGAGAGACGCACACGAGAAACAGAGAGGGAGAAAGACAGAGAGGGAGTGAGAGGGACAGAGAGCGAGAGAGAGAGAGAATACGAGAGGGACACAGAGAGAATAGGAGAGAGAGAGACACTGAGAGACAGACACAGAGAGAGACAGGGAGAGGGAATGAGAGATGGAGAGAGAGGGACAGAGTGAGGGAGAGCAGAGAATGAGAGAGAGAGATGCACTCAGAGAGAGAGGCAGAGAGAGAGAGAGAGAGCGAGACAGAAGGAGAGAGAGAGAGACAGAGGGAGGGAGACAGAGAGAGACAGAGAGAAATAGAGAGGGAGAGAAAGAAAGACAGAAAGAGCGACAGGCAGAGAAAGACAGAGAGAGATAATACGAGAGGGACAGAGAGAGAATAAGAGTGAGAGAGAGAGACACACACAGAGAGAGGGAACAAGAGATGGAGACAGAGTGGCAGAGGGAGACAGAGAGAGAGATAGAGAGAGACAGAGACAGAGAGAGAGACAGACAGAGAGAGAGGGAGACAGAGAGGGAGACAGAGAGGGAGACAGACAGAGAGAGAGAGACAGACAGACAGAGACAGAGGGAGACACACAGAGGGAGACACACAGAGGGAGACAGAGAGGGAGACAGAGAGAGAGAGGGACACACAGAGACACACACAGAGGGAGACACAGAGGGAGACACAGAGGGAGATACAGAGGGAGAGAGACAGACAGAGACACACAGAGGGAGACACACAGAGGGAGACACACAGAGGGAGACACACAGAGGGAGACACACAGAGGGAGACAGAGAGGGAGACACAGAGGGAGATACAGAGGGAGACAGAGACACACAGAGGGAGACACAGAGGGAGACACAGAGGGAGACAGAGACACACAGAGGGAGACACAGAGGGAGACACAGAGGGAGACACAGAGGGAGACAGAGATACACAGAGGGAGACACAGAGGGAGACACAGAGGGAGACAGAGACACACAGAGGGAGACACAGAGGGAGATACAGAGGGAGACACAGAGGGAGACAGAGATACACAGAGGGAGACACAGAGGGAGACACAGAGGGAGACAGAGATACACAGAGGGAGGAAGACTCGACTTGCACAAGCCCATCTAATTGATTGATTGGCTGTGCATGTGGTGGGGTATCCCCCCCCCCCCCCCCCCCCCCCCCGCTCCCTCCCCGCTCCCTCCCCGCTCCCCCGTCCCCGGGAGGTCTGGGAAAAATGCGGAGGATTCCAGAGGCAAGATGTCCGGGGCCACAAGCCCCATCCCCCCCACACAGCCCTGCTTCCGTCAGGCCCCTGGGCAAGAATAAATATTCAGGAACAAGCTGCGGGACTGGGATGAGCGTGGGAAAAGAGAGAGAGAGAGAGGGGGGGAGAGACAGAGAGAGAGGGGGGGAGGGGGGGGAAGGAGATTTGTAAATTCTGCAACAGCTGAGTTCAATCGCGGCGGCATGTGGAGGGAACTGACAGAAACATACTTGGCATTCCACTCTCCCCCTGGGCCTGAGGTCACCCACGTCACCGCTGGCTTCCTGAGCCCTGCTGGGGTCAGCGAGACACACTGGGGAGGCGATGGCCCGGGGGTATCATCGCTAGACTGATAATCCAGAAGCCCAGCCAATGTTCTGGGGGGGAACCCGGGTTCGAATCCCGCCCATGGGGGAATTTGAATTCAATAAAAAATATCTGGAATTAAGAATCGACTGGTGACGGTGAAACCGTTGTCGGAAAAACCCATCTGGTTCACTAATGTCCTTTAGGAAAGGGGAAATCTGCCGTCCTTACCCCGGTCTGGCCTACTTGTGACTCCAGATCCACACAGCAATGTGGTTGACTCTCTACTGCCCTCCAAGGGGCAACTAGGGATGGGCAATAAATGCTGGGCCCAGCCAGCGACGCCCGTGTCCCATGAATGAACCATAGTTGCAGTGCAGAAGGAAGCCATTTGGTCCATCAAGGTCATTTGGTCCACCCAGGCCCTATTCCCGTAACCCCATGTATTTAAGACCATAAGACATAGGAGCGGAAGTAAGGCCATTCGGCCCATCGAGTCCACTCCACCATTCAATCATGGTTGATTTCAACTCCATTTACCCGCTCTCTCCCCATAGCCCTTAATTCCTCGAGAAATCAAGAATTTATCCATTTCTGTCTTGAAGACGCTCAACGTCTCGGCCTCCACAGCCCTCTGTGGCAATGAGTTCCACAGACCCACCACTCTCTGGCTGAAGAAATTTCTCCTCATCTCTGTTCTAAAGTGACTCCCTTTTATTCTAAGGCTGTGCCCCCGCGTTCTAGTCTCCCCTGCTAATGGAAACAACTTCCCTACGTCCATCCTATCGAAGCCGTTCATTATCTTGTAAGTTTCTATCAGATCTCCCCTCAACCTCCTAAACTCCAATGAATACAATCCCACGATCCTCAGACGTTCATCGTATGTCAGGCCTACCATTCCTGGGATCATCCGTGTGAATCTCCGCTGGACCCGCTCCAGTGCCAGTATGTCCTTCCTGAGGTGTGGGGCCCAAAATTGCTCACAGTACTCCAAATGGGGCCTAACCAGTGCTTTATAAAGCCTCAGAAGTACATCCCTGCTTTTGTATTCCAAGCCTCTTGAGATAAATGACAACATTACATTTGCTTTCTTAATTACGGACTCAACCTGCAAGTTTACCTTTAGAGAGTCCTGGACTAGGACTCCCAAGTATTTACCCTAGCTAGTCCCACTGACACTAGGGTCAATTTTAGTATGGCCAGTCCACCTAACCCATATATCTTTGGACTGTGGGAGGAAACCGGAGCACCCGGAGGAAACCCACGCAGACACGGGGAGAACGTGCAAACTCCACACAGACAGTGACCCAAGGCTGGGAATCGAACCCGGGTCCCTGGCGCCGTGAGGCGGTAGTGCTAACCACTGTGCCGCCGTGCCGCCCCAATGAATAAAAAAAAATACAGGGGTGAAATTCTGCACCTTTTCACCCTCTCCTCCCCCTGAGAGACATACAGAGACAGAGGGAGACACACAGAGGGAGACAGAGAGGGAGACAGAGAGAGAGATAAGAGAGAGACAGAGACAGACAAAGAGACAGACAGAGAGACAGACAGAGAGAGAGAGAGACAGAGGGAGACACACAGAGGGAGACAGAGAGGGAGAGAGAGAGGGACACACACAGAGGGAGACGCAGAGGCAGACGCAGAGGCAGACACAGAGGCAGAGAGAGACACACAGAGAGAGAGACACACACAGAGGGAGACAGAGAGAGAGACAGAGAGAGAGATAAGAGAGAGACAGAGAGAGAGACAGACAGAGAGACAGACAGAGAGAGAGAGAGACAGACAGAGAGAGAGAGAGAGACAGAGACAGAGGGAGACACACAGAGGGAGACAGAGAGGGAGAGAGAGAGAGAGACACACACAGAGGGAGACAGAGAGAGAGACAGAGAGAGAGACAGACAGAGAGAGAGAGAGAGACAGAGACAGAGGGAGACACACAGAGGGAGACAGAGAGGGAGAGAGAGAGGGACACACACAGAGGGAGACACAGAGGGAGACACAGAGACAGACACAGAGGCAGAGAGAGACACACAGAGAGAGAGACACACACACAGAGGGAGACAGAGAGAGAGACAGAGAGAGAGACAGACAGAGAGAGAGAGACAGACAGAGACAGAGGGAGACACACAGAGGGAGACAGAGAGGGAGAGAGAGAGGGACACACACAGAGGGAGACACAGAGGGAGACACAGAGACAGACACAGAGGCAGAGAGAGACACAGAGAGAGAGAGAGACACACAGAGGGAGATAAGAGAGAGACACACACAGAGGGGGATACAGAGGGAGACAGAGAGGGAGACAGAGAGGGAGAGAGAGAGGAGTCAGGTGTGTCTGTCAGTGTGTCTGTGTGTGTGTGCGTGTGCGTGTTAAGTGTGCCTGTGTGTGTGTGGTCACATGTAGGCCAGATCAGGTAAGGATGGCACATTTCCCTTCCCGAAAGGGACATTAGTGTGAACCAGATGGGTTTTTTCATGGTCATCATTTCAGGGATTAGTGCCGTATATTCCAAATTTTGTTTCATTGAATTTAAATTCCCCCAGCTGCCGTTGGTGGGACTTGAACCCATATCCCCATCCCCATATGCCCCCCGAGCCTCTGGATTACTCGTCCAGATATACCACCATGATGCCACCGTCACCCGCCTCATACAATGCCATTCTCCACCACCTAAATGGTGGGAGGAGATCATCAAACCCCTACAGTGCAGAAGGAGGCCATTCGACCCATCGAGTCAGCGCCGACCACAATCCCACCCAGGCCCGATCCCCATAACCCCACGTATTTACCCTGCGAATCCCCCTGACACTAAGGGACAATTTAACACGGGCCAATCCACCTAACCCGCATATCTTTGGAGTGTGGGAGAAAACCTGAGCACCCGGAGGAAACCCAACCAAGCAGGCTTGGCAGCACAGTGGCACAGTGGTTAGCACTGCTGCCTCACAGCGCTAGGGACCCGGGTTCGATTCCCGGCTCGGGGTCACTGTCTGTGTGGAGTTTGCACGTTCTCCCCGTGTCTGCGTGGGTTTCCTCCGGGTGCTCCGGTTTCCTCCCACAGTCCAAAGATGTGTAGGTTAGGTGGGTTGGCTGTGCTAAATCGCCCCATAGAGTCAGTGGGACTCACAGAGTAACTACATGGTGTTACAGGGGTGGGATTGTAGCCTGGGTGGGATTGTGGTTGATGCAGACATGATGGACTGATGGTCTCCTTTTGCACTGTAGGGATTCTATTCTATTCTATGGCACGGGAAGAACGTCATGATGTGGAGATGCCGGCGTTGGACTGGGGTAAACACAGTAAGAAGTCTCACAGCACCAGGTTAAAGTCCAACAGGTTTATTTGGTAGCAAACGCCACTAGCTTTCGGAGCGCTGCTCCTTCGTCAGGTGAGTGGGAGTTCTGTTCACATGTGAATTACCATTACCATTTCTACTTGGATACAAAACTAATGTAATTCCTGTTTCCATGGGGGAAGAGGACAGAGGAAGCCATTTTGAGATCAGGTTACAGGCTTCCCTATAAACTTTAAACTTTGAGTTCGGGTAGCAGGGGAGGACTCAGACAGCTGAAGGCAAGGCTGCTGATGAGTGAGCGATTAAAATCAGGGAAGTGGGGGGGGTGGGGGTTTATGTTACACAGGCTGAGATTGAAGGAGAGCGGAGATCCCGGAGGATGGTGTGGGGAGGGGGGGGTGGGGGGGGACGGCGGCAGAGGAGGGGTAGTTGGAGGAAATTCCAGATCGGGGCAGGCTGAAGTCAACTCAAGGTAGAAGGTGGGAGAGAGGCAGGGATTGAAAAACCGGAGGTGGCGGAGGCATGGAATAAGGGATCCAGCAGAGGATGAGCGAGTGACAAGGTGGAAACGTTTGATAAGGTGCCCCATAAAAGGCTGCTGAAGAAGATTAGGGCACACGGAGTTGGGGGTAGTGTGTTAAAGTGGATTGGGGACTGGCTATCCGACAGGAAGCAAAGAGTCGGAATAAATGGGTGTTTTTCCGGTTGGAGGAAGGTAACTAGTGGCGTGCCGCAGGGATCGGTACTCGGGCCGCAACTGTTTACCATTTATATAGATGATCTGGAGGAGGGGACGGAGTGTAGGGTAACAAAGTTTGCAGACGACACAAAGATAAGTGGAAAAGTGAATCGTGTGGAGGACGGAGAAGATCTGCAGAGAGATTTGGACAGGCTGAGTGAGTGGGCAAGGATATGGCAAATGGAGTATAACGTTGATAAATGCAAGGTTATACACTTTGGAGGAAATAATAACAAATGGGATTACTATCTCAATGGAAACAAATTAAAACATGCTACCGTGCAAAGGGACCTAGGGGTCCTTGTGCATGAGACGCAAAAGCCCAGTCTGCAGGTACAACAGGTGATCAAGAAGGCAAATGGGATGTTGGCCTATATCGCGAGGGGGATAGAATATAAAAGCAGGAATGTCTTGATGCACCTGTACAGGGCATTGGTGAGGCCGCAGCTGGAATACTGTGTGCAGTATTGGTCCCCTTATATGAGGAAGGATATATTGGCATTGGAGGGAGTGCAGAGAAGGTTCACCAGGTTGATACCGGAGATGAGGGGTTTGGATTATGAGGAGAGGCTGAGGAGATTGGGTTTGTACTCGTTGGAGTTTAGAAGGATGAGGGGGGATCTTATGGAGACTTATAAGATAATGCGGGGGCTGGATAGGGTGGAGGCGGAGAGATTCTTTCCACTTAGTAAGGAAGTTAAAACTAGAGGACACAGCCTCAAAATAAAGGGGGGTCGGTTTAAGACAGAGTTGAGGAGGAACTTCTTCTCCCAGAGGGTGGTGAATCTCTGGAATTCTCTGCCCACTGAGGTGGTGGAGGCTACCTCGCTGAATATGTTTAAAGCGCGGACGGATGGATTCCTGATCGGTAAGGGAATTAAGGGGTTATAGGGATCAGGCGGGTAAGTGGTACTGATCCACGTCAGATCAGCCATGATCTTACTGAATGGCGGGGCAGGCTCGAGGGGCTAGATGGCCTACTCCTGCTCCTATTTCTTATGTTCTTATGTAAACAAAAGGAGGAAGATTGCCACTGACTTCATGAAGCACAGTGGAGAACATGCCCCTGTCGACATCAACGGGGATCAAGTAGGAATGGTTGAGAGCTTCATGTTTCTAGGTGTCCAGATCACCAATACCTGTCCTGGTCCCCCCCACGCTGACACCACAGTTAAGAAAGCCCACCGACGTCTCTCTACTTTCTCAGGAAACAAAGGAAATTTGGCATGTCCGCTCCAACTCTCACCAAAGATTTTACAGATGCACCATAGAAAGTATCCTTTCTGGGTTGTATCACAGCTTGGTATGGGTTCCTGCTCTGCCCAAGACTGCAATAAACTACAAAGAGTCATGAATGTAGCCCAGTCCGTCACGCAAACCAGCCTCCCACCCATTGACTCTGTCTACACTTCCCGCTGCCTCGGGAAAAGCAGCCGGCATAATCAAGGACCCCACGCACCCCGGACATTCTCTCTTCCATTGGGGAAAAAGATACAAAAGTCTGAGATCACGCACCAACCGACTCAAGAATAGCTTCTTCCCTGCTGCCGTCAGACTTTTGAATGGACCGACCTCGCACTAAGTTCATCTTTCTCTACACCCTAGCTATGACTGTAACACTACATTCTGCACCCTCTCCTTTCCTTCTCTATGAGCGGTATGCTTTGTGTAGCGCGCAAGAAACAATACTTTTCACTGGATCCCAATACATGTGATAAAAATAAATCAAATCACAAGTCGGCTGACATTAACACTGCAATGAAGTTACTGTGAAAATCCCCAAGTCGCCACACTCCGGCGCCTGTTCGGGTGACACTGAGGGAGAATTTAGCACGGCCCAATGCACCCTAACCAGCACGTCTTTCGGACTGTGGGAGGAAACCGGAGCACCCGGAGGAAATCCACGCAGACACGAGGAGAATGTGCAAACTCCACACAGACAGTGACCCAAGCTGGGAATCGAACCCGGTCCTTGGCGCTGTGACGCAGCAGTGCTAACGTACTGTGCTAACAAATTCGACCCTGAGAGAGAGAGACAGTTGCCACAGGACACCAAGTTACAGAGATGAGCGCAGAAGCGGTTAAAGGTGAGGGAAGGTCGATAATCCATTCACCCCACCTGGCACATGGGTGCAGGGCGTGCGTGAGGTCCAGAGCAACAGGTCCGACGGGAAAATAAGGAGCTGGGAGCAGAACAAAACGTGCCAAAATGGGGAGGAAATCAGATGCAGGCGAACGTCAGCAGAGGGAGGTCGAGAGAAGGGAACACAAAGCAGGAAGGTCACAATTAGAATATATTGGAGCACATACACCCCTCACTGTAACACTCTGATATACCCCACACCCCCTCACTGTAACACTCTCTGATATACCCCACACCCCCTCACTGTAACACTCTCTGATATACCCCACACCCCCTCACTGTAACACTCTCTGATATACCCCACACCCCCTCACAGTAACACTCACTGATATACCCCACACCCCCTCACTGTAACACTCTGATATACCCCACACCCCCTCACTGTAACATTCTCTGATATACCCCACACCCCCTCACTGTAACACTCTGATATACCCCACACCCCCTCACTGTAACACTCTCTGATATACCCCACACCCCCTCACTGTAACACTCTCTGATATACCCCACACCCCCTCACTGTAACACTCTCTGATATACCCCACACCCCCTCACTGTAACACTCTCTGATATACCCCACACCCCCTCACTGTAACATTCTCTGATATACCCCACACTCCCTCACTGTAACAGTCTGATATACCCCACACTCCCTCACTGTAACACTCTCTGATATACCCCACACCCCCTCACTGTAACACTCTCTGATATACCCCCACACTCCCTCACTGTAACACTCTCTGATATACCCCCACACCCCCTCACTGTAACACTCTCTGATATACCCCACACCCCCTCACTGTAACACTGATATACCCCACACCCCCTCACTGTAACACTCTCTGATATACCCCACACCCCCTCACTGTAACACTCTGATATACCCCACACCCCCTCACTGTAACACTCTCTGATATACCCCACACCCCCTCACTGTAACACTCTCTGATATACCCCACACCCCCTTACTGTAACACTCTGATATACCCCACACCCCCTCACTGTAACACACACTGATATACCCCACACCCCCTCACTGTAACACTCTCTGATATACCCCACACCCCCTCACTGTAACACTCTGATATACCCCACACCCCCTCACTGTAACACACACTGATTAACCCCACGCCCCCTCACTGTAACACTCTCTGATATACCCCACACCCCCTCACTGTAACACTCTCTGATATACCCCACACCCCCTCACTGTAACACACACTGATATACCCCACACCCCCTCACTGTAACACCCTCTGATATACCCCACACCCCCTCACTGTAACACTCTCTGATATACCCCCACACTCACTCACTGTAACACACTCTGATATACCCCACACCCCCTCACTGTAACACTCTCTGATATA
Source organism: Mustelus asterias (assembly GCF_964213995.1). Lineage (NCBI taxonomy): Eukaryota > Metazoa > Chordata > Chondrichthyes > Carcharhiniformes > Triakidae > Mustelus > Mustelus asterias. The sequence goes on along the minus strand of NW_027591209.1, from coordinate 33,253 downwards.
CCCCACACTCCCTCACTGTAACACTCTCTGATATACCCCACACCCCCTCACTGTAACACTCTCTGATATACCCCACACCCCCTCACTGTAACACTCTCTGATATACCCCACACCCCCTCACTGTAACACTCTCTGATATACCCCACACCCCCTCACTGTAGCAGTCTCTGATATACCCCACACTCCCTCACTGTAACACTCTCTGATATAACCCACACCCACTCACTGTAACACTCTGATATACCCGACACCCCCTCACTGTAACACGCTCTGATATACCCCACACCCCCTCACTGTAAAACTCTCTGATATACCCCACACCCCCTCACTGTAACACTCTCTGATATACCCCACACCCCCTCACTGTAACACTCTCTGATATACCCCACACCCCCTCACTGTAACACTCTCTGATATACCCCACACCCCCTCACTGTAACACTGTGATATACCCCACACCCCCTCACTGTAACATTCTCTGATATACCCCACACCTCCTCACTATAACACTCTCTGATATACCCCACACCCCCTCACTGTAACACTCTCCGATATACCCGACACCCCCTCACTGTAACACTCTGATATACCCCACACCCCCTCACTGTAACACTCTGATATACCCCACACCCCCTCACTGTAACACTCTCTGATATACCCCACACCCCCTCACTCTAACACTCTCTGATATACCCCACACCCCCTCACTGTAACACTCTCCGATATACCCGACACCCCCTCACTGTAACACTCTGATATACCCCACACCCCCTCACTGTAACACTCTCTGATATACCCCACACCCCCTCACTGCAACACTCTCTGATATACCCCACACCCCCTCACTGTAACACTCTGATATACCCCACACCCCCTCACTGTAACACTCTCTGATATACCCCACACCCCCTCACTGTAACACTCTCTGATATACCCCACACCCCCTCACTGTAACACTCTCTGATATACCCCACACCCCCTCACTGGAACACTCTCTGATATACCCCACACCCCCTCACTGTAACACTCTCTGATATACCCCACACCCCCTCACTGTAACACTCTCTGATATACCCCACACCCCCTCACTGTAACACTCTCTGATATACCCCACACCCCCTCACTGTAACACTCTCTGATACACCCCACACCCCCTCACTGTAACACTCTCTGATATACCCCACACCCCCTCACTGTAACTCTCTGATATACCCCACACCCCCTCACTGTAACACTCTCTGATATACCCCACACCCCCTCACTGTAACACTCTGATATACCCCACACCCCCTCACTGTAACACTCTCTGATATACCCCACACCCCCTCACTGTAACACACTCTGATATACCCCACACCCCCTCACTGTAACACTCTCTGATATACCCCACACCCCCTCACTGTAACACTCTCTGATATACCCCACACCCCCTCACTGTAACACTCTCTGATATACCCCACACCCCCTCACTGTAACACTCACTGATATACCCCACACCCCCTCACTGTAACACTCTCTGATATACCCCACACCCCCTCACTGTAACACTCTCTGATATACCCCACACCCCCTCACTGTAACACTCTCTGATATACCCCACACCCCCTCACTGTAACACTCTCTGATATACCCCACACCCCCTCACTGTAACACTCTCTGATATACCCCACACCCCCTCACTGTAACACTCTCTGATATACCCCACACCCCCTCACTGTAACACTCTCTGATATACCCCACACCCCCTCACTGTAACACTCTCTGATATACACCACACCCCCTCACTGTAACACTCTGATATACCCCACACCCCTCACTGTAACACTCTGATATACCCCACACCCCCTCACTGTAACACTCTCTGATATACCCCACACCCCCTCACTGTAACACTCTCTGATATACCCCACACCCCCTCACTGTAACACACACTGATATACCCCACGCCCCCTCACTGTAACACTCTGATATACCCCACACCCCCTCACTGTAACACTCTGATATACCCCACACCCCCTCACTGTAACACTCTCTGATATACCCCACACCCCCTCACTGTAACACTCTCTGATATACCCCACACCCCCTCACTGTAACACACACTGATATACCCCACACCCCCTCACTGTAACACTCTGATATACCCCACACCCCCTCACTGTAACACTCTGATATACCCCACACCCCCTCACTGTAACACTCTGATATACCCCACACCCCCTCACTGTAACACTCTGATATACCCCACACCCCCTCACTGTAACACTCTCTGATATACCCCACACCCCCTCACTGTAACACTCTCTGATATACCCCACACCCCCTCACTGTAACACACACTGATATACCCCACGCCCCCTCACTGTAACACTCTGATATACCCCACACCCCCTCACTGTAACACTCTGATATACCCCACACCCCCTCACTGTAACACTCTCTGATATACCCCACACCCCCTCACTGTAACACACACTGATATACCCCACGCCCCCTCACTGTAACACTCTCTGATATACCCCACACCCCCTCACTGTAACACTCTCTGATATACCCCACACCCCCTCACTGTAACACACACTGATATACCCCACACCCCCTCACTGTAACACTCTCTGATATACCACACACCCCCTCACTGTAACACTCTCTGATATACCCCACACCCCCTCACTGTAACACTCTGATATACCCCACACCCCCTCACTGTAACACTCTCTGATATACCCCACACCCCCTCACTGTAACACTCTGATATACCCCACACTCCCTCACTGTAACACTCTCTGATATACCCCACACCCCCTCACTGTAACACTCTCTGATATACCCCACACCCCCTCACTGTAACACTCTGATATACCCCACACCCCCTCACTGTAACACTCTCTGATACACCCCACACCCCCTCACTGTAACACTCTCTGATATACCCCACACCCCCTCACTGTAACTCTCTGATATACCCCACACCCCCTCACTGTAACACTCTCTGAAATACCCCACACCCCCTCACTGTAACACTCTGATATACCCCACACCCCCTCACTGTAACACTCTCTGATATACCCCACACCCCCTCACTGTAACACACTCTGATATACCCCACACCCCCTCACTGTAACACTCTCTGATATACCCCACACCCCCTCACTGTAACACTCTCTGATATACCCCACACCCCCTCACTGTAACACTCTCTGATATACCCCACACCCCCTCACTGTAACACTCACTGATATACCCCACACCCCCTCACTGTAACACTCTCTGATATACCCCACACCCCCTCACTGTAACACTCTCTGATATACCCCACACCCCCTCACTGTAACACTCTCTGATATACCCCACACCCCCTCACTGTAACACTCTCTGATATACCCCACACCCCCTCACTGTAACACTCTCTGATATACCCCACACCCCCTCACTGTAACACTCTCTGATATACCCCACACCCCCTCACTGTAACACTCTCTGATATACCCCACACCCCCTCACTGTAACACTCTCTGATATACACCACACCCCCTCACTGTAACACTCTGATATACCCCACACCCCTCACTGTAACACTCTGATATACCCCACACCCCCTCACTGTAACACTCTCTGATATACCCCACACCCCCTCACTGTAACACTCTCTGATATACCCCACACCCCCTCACTGTAACACACACTGATATACCCCACGCCCCCTCACTGTAACACTCTGATATACCCCACACCCCCTCACTGTAACACTCTGATATACCCCACACCCCCTCACTGTAACACTCTCTGATATACCCCACACCCCCTCACTGTAACACTCTCTGATATACCCCACACCCCCTCACTGTAACACACACTGATATACCCCACACCCCCTCACTGTAACACTCTGATATACCCCACACCCCCTCACTGTAACACTCTGATATACCCCACACCCCCTCACTGTAACACTCTGATATACCCCACACCCCCTCACTGTAACACTCTGATATACCCCACACCCCCTCACTGTAACACTCTCTGATATACCCCACACCCCCTCACTGTAACACTCTCTGATATACCCCACACCCCCTCACTGTAACACACACTGATATACCCCACGCCCCCTCACTGTAACACTCTGATATACCCCACACCCCCTCACTGTAACACTCTGATATACCCCACACCCCCTCACTGTAACACTCTCTGATATACCCCACACCCCCTCACTGTAACACACACTGATATACCCCACGCCCCCTCACTGTAACACTCTCTGATATACCCCACACCCCCTCACTGTAACACTCTCTGATATACCCCACACCCCCTCACTGTAACACACACTGATATACCCCACACCCCCTCACTGTAACACTCTCTGATATACCACACACCCCCTCACTGTAACACTCTCTGATATACCCCACACCCCCTCACTGTAACACTCTGATATACCCCACACCCCCTCACTGTAACACTCTCTGATATACCCCACACCCCCTCACTGTAACACTCTGATATACCCCACACTCCCTCACTGTAACACTCTCTGATATACCCCACACCCCCTCACTGTAACACTCTCTGATATACCCCACACCCCCTCACTGTAACACTCTGATATACCCCACACCCCCTCACTGTAACACTCTGATATACCCCACATCCCCTCACTGTAACACTCTCTGATATACCCCACACCCCCTCACTGTAACACTCTCTGATATACCCCACACCCCCTCACTGTAACACTCTGACATACCCCACACCCCCTCACTGTAACACTCTCTGATATACCCCACACCCCCTCACTGTAACACTCTGATATACCCCACACCCCCTCACTGTAACACTCTGATATACCCCACACCCCCTCACTGTAACACTCTCTGATATACCCCACACCCCCTCACTGTAACACTCTGATATACCCCACACCCCCTCACTGTAACACTCTCTGATATACCCCACACCCCTCACTGTAACACTCTCTGATATACCCCATACCCCCTCACTGTAACACTCTCTGATATACCCCACACCCCCTCACTGTAACACTCTGATATACCCCACACCCCTCACTGTAACACTCTCTGATATACCCCACACCCCCTCACTGTAACACTCTGATATACCCCACACCCCCTCACTGTAACACTCTCTGATATACCCCACACCCCCTCACTGTAACACTCTGATATACCCCACACCCCCTCACTGTAACACTCTCTGATATACCCCACACCCCCTCACTGTAACACTCTGATATACCCCACACCCCCTCACTGTAACACTCTCTGATATACCCCACACCCCTCACTGTAACACTCTCTGATATACCCCACACCCCCTCACTGTAACACTCTCTGATACACCCCACACCCCCTCACTGTAACACTCTCTGATATACCCCACACCCCCTCACTGTAACACTCTGCGATACCCCACACCCCCTCACTGTAACACTCTGATATACCCCACACCCCCTCACTGTAACACTCTCTGATATACCCCACACCCCCTCACTGTAACACTCTCTGATATACCCCACACCCCCTCACTGTAACACTCTCTGATACACCCCACACCCCCTCACTGTAACACTCTCTGATATACCCCACACCCCCTCACTGTAACTCTCTGATATACCCCACACCCCCTCACTGTAACACTCTCTGATATACCCCACACCCCCTCACTGTAACACTCTGATATACCCCACACCCCCTCACTGTAACACTCTCTGATATACCCCACACCCCCTCACTGTAACACACTCTGATATACCCCACACCCCCTCACTGTAACACTCTCTGATATACCCCACACCCCCTCACTGTAACACTCTCTGATATACCCCACACCCCCTCACTGTAACACTCTCTGATATACCCCACACCCCCTCACTGTAACACTCACTGATATACCCCACACCCCCTCACTGTAACACTCTCTGATATACCCCACACCCCCTCACTGTAACACTCTCTGATATACCCCACACCCCCTCACTGTAACACTCTCTGATATACCCCACACCCCCTCACTGTAACACTCTCTGATATACCCCACACCCCCTCACTGTAACACTCTCTGATATACCCCACACCCCCTCACTGTAACACTCTCTGATATACCCCACACCCCCTCACTGTAACACTCTCTGATATACCCCACACCCCCTCACTGTAACACTCTCTGATATACACCACACCCCCTCACTGTAACACTCTGATATACCCCACACCCCTCACTGTAACACTCTGATATACCCCACACCCCCTCACTGTAACACTCTCTGATATACCCCACACCCCCTCACTGTAACACTCTCTGATATACCCCACACCCCCTCACTGTAACACACACTGATATACCCCACGCCCCCTCACTGTAACACTCTGATATACCCCACACCCCCTCACTGTAACACTCTGATATACCCCACACCCCCTCACTGTAACACTCTCTGATATACCCCACACCCCCTCACTGTAACACTCTCTGATATACCCCACACCCCCTCACTGTAACACACACTGATATACCCCACACCCCCTCACTGTAACACTCTGATATACCCCACACCCCCTCACTGTAACACTCTGATATACCCCACACCCCCTCACTGTAACACTCTGATATACCCCACACCCCCTCACTGTAACACTCTGATATACCCCACACCCCCTCACTGTAACACTCTCTGATATACCCCACACCCCCTCACTGTAACACTCTCTGATATACCCCACACCCCCTCACTGTAACACACACTGATATACCCCACGCCCCCTCACTGTAACACTCTGATATACCCCACACCCCCTCACTGTAACACTCTGATATACCCCACACCCCCTCACTGTAACACTCTCTGATATACCCCACACCCCCTCACTGTAACACACACTGATATACCCCACGCCCCCTCACTGTAACACTCTCTGATATACCCCACACCCCCTCACTGTAACACTCTCTGATATACCCCACACCCCCTCACTGTAACACACACTGATATACCCCACACCCCCTCACTGTAACACTCTCTGATATACCACACACCCCCTCACTGTAACACTCTCTGATATACCCCACACCCCCTCACTGTAACACTCTGATATACCCCACACCCCCTCACTGTAACACTCTCTGATATACCCCACACCCCCTCACTGTAACACTCTGATATACCCCACACTCCCTCACTGTAACACTCTCTGATATACCCCACACCCCCTCACTGTAACACTCTCTGATATACCCCACACCCCCTCACTGTAACACTCTGATATACCCCACACCCCCTCACTGTAACACTCTGATATACCCCACATCCCCTCACTGTAACACTCTCTGATATACCCCACACCCCCTCACTGTAACACTCTCTGATATACCCCACACCCCCTCACTGTAACACTCTGACATACCCCACACCCCCTCACTGTAACACTCTCTGATATACCCCACACCCCCTCACTGTAACACTCTGATATACCCCACACCCCCTCACTGTAACACTCTGATATACCCCACACCCCCTCACTGTAACACTCTCTGATATACCCCACACCCCCTCACTGTAACACTCTGATATACCCCACACCCCCTCACTGTAACACTCTCTGATATACCCCACACCCCTCACTGTAACACTCTCTGATATACCCCATACCCCCTCACTGTAACACTCTCTGATATACCCCACACCCCCTCACTGTAACACTCTGATATACCCCACACCCCTCACTGTAACACTCTCTGATATACCCCACACCCCCTCACTGTAACACTCTGATATACCCCACACCCCCTCACTGTAACACTCTCTGATATACCCCACACCCCCTCACTGTAACACTCTGATATACCCCACACCCCCTCACTGTAACACTCTCTGATATACCCCACACCCCCTCACTGTAACACTCTGATATACCCCACACCCCCTCACTGTAACACTCTCTGATATACCCCACACCCCTCACTGTAACACTCTCTGATATACCCCACACCCCCTCACTGTAACACTCTCTGATACACCCCACACCCCCTCACTGTAACACTCTCTGATATACCCCACACCCCCTCACTGTAACACTCTGCGATACCCCACACCCCCTCACTGTAACACTCTGATATACCCCACACCCCCTCACTGTAACACTCTCTGATATACCCCACACCCCCTCACTGTAACACTCTGATATACCCCACACCCCCTCACTGTAACACTCTCTGATATACCCCACACCGCCTCACTGTAACACTCTGATATACCCCACACCCCCTCACTGTAACACTCTGATATACCCCACACCCCCTCACTGTAACACTGATATACCCCCCACCCCCTCACTGTAACACACTCTGATATACCCCACACCCCCTCACTGTAACACACACTGATATACCACACACCCCCTCACTGTAACACTCTCTGATATACCCCACACTCCCTCACTGTAACACTCTCTGATATAACCCACACCCCCTCACTGTAACACGCTCTGATATACCCCACACCCCCTCACTGTAACACACTCTGATATACCCCACACCCCCTCACTGTAACACTCTCTGATATACCCCACACCCCCTCACTGTAACACTCTCTGATATACCCCACACCCCCTCACTGTAACACACTCTGATATACCACACACCCCCTCACTGTAACACTCTCTGATATACCCCACACTCCCTCACTGTAACACTCTCTGATATAACCCACACCCCCTCACTGTAACACGCTCTGATATACCCCACACCCCCTCACTGTAACATTCTCTGATATACCCCACACCTCCTCACTATAACACTCTCTGATATACCCCACACCCCCTCACTGTAACACTCTCCGATATACCCGACACCCCCTCACTGTAACACTCTGATATACCCCACACCCCCTCACTGTAACACTCTGATATACCCCACACCCCCTCACTGTAACACTCTCTGATATACCCCACACCCCCTCACTCTGAAACTCTCTGATATACCCCACACCCCCTCACTGTAACACTCTCCGATATACCCGACACCCCCTCACTGTAACACTCTGATATACCCCACACCCCCTCACTGTAACACTCTCTGATATACCCCACACCCCCTCACTGTAACACTCTCCGATATACCCGACACCCCCTCACTGTAACACTCTGATATACCCCACACCCCCTCACTGTAACACTCTGATATACCCCACACCCCCTCACTGTAACACTCTCTGATATACCCCACACCCCCTCACTGTAACACTCTGATATACCCCACACCCCCTCACTGTAACACTCTCTGATATACCCCACACCCCCTCACTGTAACACTCTGATATACCCCACACCCCCTCACTGTAACACTCTCTGATATACCCCACACCCCCTCACTGTAACACACTCTGATATAGCCCACACCCCCTCACTGTAACACTCTGATATACCCCACACTCCCTCACTGTAACACTCTGATATTCCCCACACCCCCTCACTGTAACACTCTGATATACCCCACACCCCCTCACTGTAACACTCTCTGATATACCCCACACCCCCTCACTGCAACACTCTCTGATATACCCCACACCCCCTCACTGTAACACTCTCTGATATACCCCACACCCTCTCACTGTAACACACTCTGATATACCCCACACCCCCTCACTGTAACACACTCTGATATACCCCACACCCCTCACTGTAACACTCTGATATACCCCACACCCCCTCACTGTAACACTCTCTGATATACCCCACACCCCCTCACTGTAACACTCTCTGATATACCCCACACCCCTCACTGTAACACTCTCTGATATACCCCACACCCCCTCACTGTAACACTCTCTGATATACCCCACACCCCCTCACTGTAACACACTCTGATATACCCCACACCCCTCACTGTAACACTCTCTGATATACCCCACACCCCCTCACTGTAACACTCTCTGATATACCCCACACCCCCTCACTGTAACACTCTCCGATATACCCGACACCCCCTCACTGTAACACACTCTGATATACCCCACACCCCCTCACTGTAACACACTCTGGTATACCCCACACCCCTCACTGTAACACTCTCCGATATACCCGACACCCCCTCACTGTAACACACTCTGATATACCCCACACCCCCTCACTGTAACACTCTGATATACCCCACACCCCCTCACTGTAACACACTCTGATATACCCCACACCCCCTCACTGTAACACTCTCTGATATACCCCACACCCCCTCACTGTAACACTCTCTGATACACCCCACACCCCCTCACTGTAACACTCTGATATACCCCACACCCCCTCACTGTAACACTCTCTGATATACCCCCCACCCCCTCACTGTAACACTCTCTGATATACCCCACACCCCCTCACTGTAACACTCTCTGATACACCCCACACCCCCTCACTGTAACACTCTGATATACCCCACACCCCCTCACTGTAACACTCTCTGATATACCCCACACCCCCTCACTGTAACACTCTCTGATATACCCCACACCCCCTCACTGTAACACACTGATATACCCCACACCCCCTCACTGTAACACTCTCTGATATACCCCACACCCCCTCACTGTAACACTCTCTGATATACCCCACACCCCCTCACTGTAACACTCTGATATACCCCACACCCCCTCACTGTAACACTCTCTGATATACCACACACCCCCTCACTGTAACACTCTCTGATATACCCCACACCCCCTCACTGTAACACTCTCTGATATACCCCACACCCCCTCACTGTAACACTCTCTGATATACCCCACACCCCCTCACTGTAACACTCTGATATACCCCACACCCCCTCACTGTAACACTCTCTGATATACCCCACACCCCCTCACTGTAACACACTCTGATATACCCCACACCCCCTCACTGTAACACTCTCTGATATACCCCACACCCCCTCACTGTAACACTCTGATATACCCCACACCCCCTCACTGTAACACTCTGATATACCCCACACCCCCTCACTGTAACACTCTCTGATATACCCCACACCCCCTCACTGTAACACACTCTGATATACCCCACACCCCCTCACTGTAACACTCTCTGATATACCCCACACCCCCTCACTGTAACACTCTGATATACCCCACACCCCCTCACTGTAACACTCTCTGATATACCCCACACCCCCTCACTGTAACACTCTCTGATATACCCCACACCCCCTCACTGTAACACTCTCTGATATACCCCACACCCCCTCACTGTAACACACTGATATACCCCACACCCCCTCACTGTAACACTCTCTGATATACCCCACACCCCCTCACTGTAACACTCTCTGATATACCCCACACCCCCTCACTGTAACACTCTGATATACCCCACACCCCCTCACTGTAACACTCTGATATACCCCAGACCCCCTCACTGTAACACTCTGATATACCCCACACCCCCTCACTGTAACACTCTCTGATACACCCCACACCCCCTCACTGTAACACTCTGATATACCCCACACCACCTCACTGTAACACTCTCTGATATACCCCACACCCCCTCACTGTAACACTCTCTGATACACCCCACACCCCCTCACTGTAACACTCTGATATACCCCACACCCCCTCACTGTAACACTCTGATATACCCCACACCCCCTCACTGTAACACTCTCTGATATACCCCACACCCCCTCACTGTAACACTCTCTGACATACCCCACACCCCCTCACTGTAACACTCTGATATACCCCACACCCCCTCACTGTAACACTCTGATATACCCCACACCCCCTCACTGTAACACTCTGATATACCCCACACCCCCTCACTGTAACACTCTGATATACCCCACACCCCCTCACTGTAACACTCTGATATACCCCACACCCCCTCACTGTAACACTCTCTGATATATCCCACACCCCCTCACTGTAACACTCTCTGATATACCACACACCCCTCACTGTAACACTCTCTGATATACCCCACACCCCCTCACTGTAACACTCTGATATACCCCACACCCCCTCACTGTAATACTCTCTGATATATCCCACACCCCCTCACTGTAACAGTCTCTGATATACCCCACACCCCCTCACTGTAACACTCTCTGATATACCCCACACCCCCTCACTGTAACACTCTGATATACCCCACACTCCCTCACTGTAACACTCTGATATACCCCACACCCCCTCACTGTAACACTCTCTGATATACCCCACACCCCCTCACTGTAACACTCTGATATACCCCACACCCCCTCACTGTAACACTCTCTGATATACCCCACACCCGCTCACTGTAACACTCTCTGATATACCCCACACCCCCTCACTGTAACACTCTGATACACCCCACACCCCCTCACTGTAACACACTGATATACCCCACACCCCCTCACTGTAACACTCTCTGATATACCCCACACCCCCTCACTGTAACACTCTCTGATATACCCCACACCCCCTCACTGTAACACTCTCTGATATACCCCACACCCCCTCACTGTAACACTCTCTGATATACCACACACCCCCTCACTGTAACACTCTCTGATATACCCCACACCCCCTCACTGTAACACTCTCTGATATACCCCACACCCCCTCACTGTAACACTCTCTGATATACCACACACCCCCTCACTGTAACACTGATATACCCCACACCCCCTCACTGTAACACTCCGATATACCCCACACCCCCTCACTGTAACACTCTCTGATACACCCCACACCCCCTCACTGTAACTCTCTGATATACCCCACACCCCCTCACTGTAACACTCTGATATACCCCACACCCCCTCACTGTAACACTCTGATATACCCCACACCCCCTCACTGTAACACTCTCTGATACACCCCACACCCCCTCACTGTAACACTCTGATATACCCCACACCCCCTCACTGTAACACTCTCTGATATACCCCACACCCCCTCACTGTAACACTCTGATATACCCCACACCCCCTCACTGTAACACTCTCTGATATACCCCACACCCCCTCACTGTAACACTCTGATATACCCCACACCCCCTCACTGTAACACTCTGACATACCCCACACCCCCTCACTGTAACACTCTCTGACATACCCCACACCCCCTCACTGTAACACTCTCTGATATACCCCACACCCCCTCACTGTAACACTCTCTGATATACCCCACGCCCCCTCACTGTAACACTCTCTGATATACCCCACACCCCCTCACTGTAACACTCTGATATACCCCACACCCCCTCACTGTAACACTCTGACATTCCCCACACCCCCTCACGGTAACATTCTCTGACATACCCCACACCCCCTCACTGTAACACTCTCTGATATACCCCACACCCCCTCACTGTAACACTCTCTGATATACCCCATACCCCCACACTGTAACACTCTCTGATATACCCCACACCCCCTCACTGTAACACTCTGATATACCCCACACCCCCTCACTGTAACACACTCTGATATACCCCACACCCCCTCACTGTAACACTCTCTGATATACCCCACACCCCCTCACTGTAACACTCTCTGATACACCCCACACCCCCTCACTGTAACACACTCTGATATACCCCACACCCCCTCACTGTAACACTCTGATATACCCCACACCCCCTCACTGTAACACTCTGACATACCCCACACCCCCTCACTGTAACACTCTCTGACATACCCCACACCCCCTCACTGTAACACTCTCTGATATACCCCACACCCCCTCACTGTAACACTCTCTGATATACCCCACGCCCCCTCACTGTAACACTCTCTGATATACCCCACACCCCCTCACTGTAACACTCTCTGATATACCCCACACCCCCTCACTGTAACACTCTCTGATATACCCCACACCCCCTCACTGTAACACTCTCTGATATACCCCACACCCCCTCACTGTAACACTCTCTGATATACCCCACACCCCCTCACTGTAACACTCTCTGATATAACCCACACCCCTCACTGTAACACTCTGATATACCCCACAGCCCCTCACTGTAACACTCTCTGACGTACCCCACACCCCCTCACTGTAACACTCTCTGATATAACCCACACCCCCTCACTGTAACACTCTGATATACCCCACACCCCCTCACTGTAACACTCTCTGAAGTACCCCACACCCCCCCACTGTAACACTCTGATTTACCCCACACCCCCTCACTGTAACACACTCTGATATACCCCACACCCCCTCACTGTAACACTCTCTGATATACCCCACACCCCCTCACTGTAACACTCTCTGATATACCCCACACCCCCTCACTGTAACACTCTCTGATATACCCCACACCCCCTCACTGTAACACTCTCTGATATACCCCACACCCCCTCACTATAACACTCTCTGATATACCCCACACACCCTCACTCTAACACTCTCTGATATACCCCACACCCCCTCACCGTAACACTCTCCGATATACCCGACACCCCCTCACTGTAACACTCTGATATACCCCACACCCCCTCACTGTAACACACTCTGATATACCCCACACCCCCTCACTGTAACACTCTCTGATATACCCCACACCCCCTCACTGTAACACTCTCTGATATACCCCACACCCCCTCACTGTAACACTGTGATATACCCCACACCTCCTCACTGTAACACTCTGATATACCCCACACCCCCTCACTGTAACACTCTGATATACCCCACACCCCCTCACTGTATCACTCTCTGATACACCCCACACCCCCTCACTGTAACACTCTCTGATATACCCCACACCCCCTCACTGTAACACTCTCTGATATACCCCACACCCCCTCACTGTAACACACTCTGATATACCCCACACCCCCTCACTGTAACACACTCTGATATACCCCACACCCCCTCACTGTAACACTCTGACACACCCCACACCCCCTCACTGTAACACTCTGATATACCCCACACCCCCTCACTGTAACACTCTCTGATATACCCCACACCCCCTCACTGTAACACTCTGATATACCCCACACCCCCTCACTGTAACACTCTCTGATATACCCCACACCCCCTCACTGTAACACTCTGATATACCCCACACCCCCTCACTGTAACACTCTCTGATATACCCCACACCCCCTCACTGTAACACTCTGATATACCCCAGACCCCCTCACTGTAACACTCTCTGATATACCCCACACCCCCTCACTGTAACACTCTCTGATATACCCCACACCCCCTCACTGTAACACTGTGATATACCCCACACCTCCTCACTGTAACACTCTGATATACCCCACACCCCCTCACTGTAACACTCTGATATACCCCACACCCCCTCACTGTAACACTCTCTGATACACCCCACACCCCCTCACTGTAACACTCTCTGATATACCCCACACCCCCTCACTGTAACACTCTCTGATATACCCCACACCCCCTCACTGTAACACACTCTGATATACCCCACACCCCCTCACTGTAACACACTCTGATATACCCCACAGCCCCTCACTGTAACACTCTGACACACCCCACACCCCCTCACTGTAACACTCTCTGATATACCCCACACCCCCTCACTGTAACACTCTCTGATATACCCCACACCCCCTCACTGTAACACTCTGATATACCCCACACCCCCTCACTGTAACACTCTCTGATATACCCCACACCCCCTCACTGTAACACTCTGATATACCCCACACCCCCTCACTGTAACACTCTCTGATATACCCCACACCCCCTCACTGTAACACTCTGATATACCCCAGACCCCCTCACTGTAACACTCTCTGATATACCCCACACCCCCTCACTGTAACACTCTGATATACCCCATACCCCCTCACTGTAACACTCTCTGATATACCCCACACCCCCTCACTGTAACGCTCTCTGATATACCCCACACCCCCTCACTGTAACACTCTGATATACCCCACACCGCCTCACTGTAACACTCTCTGATATACCCCACACCCCCTCACTGTAACACTCTGATATACCCCACACCCCCTCACTGTAACACTCTCTGATATACCCCACACCCCCTCACTGTAACACTCTCTGATATACCCCACACCCCCTCACTGTAACGCTCTCTGATATACCCCACACCCCCTCACTGTAACACTCTGATATACCCCACACCCCCTCACTGTAACACTCTCTGATATACCCCACACCCGCTCACTGTAACACTCTCTGATATACCCCACGCCCCCTCACTGTAACACTCTCTGATATACCCCACACCCCCTCACTGTAACACTCTGATATACCCCACACCCCCTCACTGTAACACTCTGATATACCCCACACCCCCTCACTGTAACACTCTGATATACCCCACACCCCCTCACTGTAACACTCTCTGATATACCCCACACCCCCTCACTGTAACACTCTGATATACCCCACACACCCTCACTGTAACACTCTCTGATATACCCCACACCCCCTCACTGTAACACTCTCTGATATACCCCACATCTCCTCACTGTAACACTCTCTGATATACCCCACACCCTCTCACTGTAACACTCTCTGATATACCCCACACCCCCTCACTGTAACACTCTGATATACCCCACACCCCCTCACTGTAACACTCTCTGATATACCCCACACCCGCTCACTGTAACACTCTCTGATATACCCCACGCCCCCTCACTGTAACACTCTCTGATATACCCCACACCCCCTCACTGTAACACACTCTGATATACCCCACACCCCCTCACTGTAACACTCTCTGATATACCCCACACCCCCTCACTGTAACACTCTGATATACCCCAGACCCCCTCACTGTAACACTCTCTGATATACCCCACACCCCCTCACTGTAACACTCTCTGATATACCCCACACCCCCTCACTGTAACACTGTGATATACCCCACACCTCCTCACTGTAACACTCTGATATACCCCACACCCCCTCACTGTAACACTCTGATATACCCCACACCCCCTCACTGTAACACTCTCTGATACACCCCACACCCCCTCACTGTAACACTCTCTGATATACCCCACACCCCCTCACTGTAACACTCTCTGATATACCCCACACCCCCTCACTGTAACACACTCTGATATACCCCACACCCCCTCACTGTAACACACTCTGATATACCCCACAGCCCCTCACTGTAACACTCTGACACACCCCACACCCCCTCACTGTAACACTCTCTGATATACCCCACACCCCCTCACTGTAACACTCTCTGATATACCCCACACCCCCTCACTGTAACACTCTGATATACCCCACACCCCCTCACTGTAACACTCTCTGATATACCCCACACCCCCTCACTGTAACACTCTGATATACCCCACACCCCCTCACTGTAACACTCTCTGATATACCCCACACCCCCTCACTGTAACACTCTGATATACCCCAGACCCCCTCACTGTAACACTCTCTGATATACCCCACACCCCCTCACTGTAACACTCTGATATACCCCATACCCCCTCACTGTAACACTCTCTGATATACCCCACACCCCCTCACTGTAACGCTCTCTGATATACCCCACACCCCCTCACTGTAACACTCTGATATACCCCACACCGCCTCACTGTAACACTCTCTGATATACCCCACACCCCCTCACTGTAACACTCTGATATACCCCACACCCCCTCACTGTAACACTCTCTGATATACCCCACACCCCCTCACTGTAACACTCTCTGATATACCCCACACCCCCTCACTGTAACGCTCTCTGATATACCCCACACCCCCTCACTGTAACACTCTGATATACCCCACACCCCCTCACTGTAACACTCTCTGATATACCCCACACCCGCTCACTGTAACACTCTCTGATATACCCCACGCCCCCTCACTGTAACACTCTCTGATATACCCCACACCCCCTCACTGTAACACTCTGATATACCCCACACCCCCTCACTGTAACACTCTGATATACCCCACACCCCCTCACTGTAACACTCTGATATACCCCACACCCCCTCACTGTAACACTCTCTGATATACCCCACACCCCCTCACTGTAACACTCTGATATACCCCACACACCCTCACTGTAACACTCTCTGATATACCCCACACCCCCTCACTGTAACACTCTCTGATATACCCCACATCTCCTCACTGTAACACTCTCTGATATACCCCACACCCTCTCACTGTAACACTCTCTGATATACCCCACACCCCCTCACTGTAACACTCTCTGATATACCACACACCCCCTCACTGTAACACTGATATACCCCACACCCCCTCACTGTAACACTCCGATATACCCCACACCCCCTCACTGTAACACTCTCTGATACACCCCACACCCCCTCACTGTAACACTCTCTGATATACCCCACACCCCCTCACTGTAACACAATCTGATATACCCCACACCCCCTCACTGTAACACTCTGATATACCCCACACCCCCTCACTGTAACACTCTGATATACCCCACACCCCCTCACTGTAACACAATCTGATATACCCCACACCCCCTCACTGTAACACTCTCTGATATACCCCACACCCCCTCACTGTAACACTCTCTGATATACCCCACACCCCCTCACTGTAACACTCTGATATACCCCACACCCCCTCACTGTAACACTCTGATATACCCCACACCCCCTCACTGTAACACTCTCTGATATACCCCACACCCCCTCACTGTAAAACTCTGATATACCCCACACCCCCTCACTGTAACACTCTGACATACCCCACACCCCCTCACTGTAACACTCTCTGACATACACCACACCCCCTCACTGTAACACTCTCTGATATACCCCACACCCCCTCACTGTAACACTCTCTGATATACCCCATACCCCCTCACTGTAACACTCTCTGATATACCCCACACCCCCTCACTGCAACACTCTCTGATATACCCCACACCCCCTCACTGTAACACTCTGATATACCCCACACCCCCTCACTGTAACACTCTGATATACCCCACACCCCCTCACTGTAACACTCTGACATACCCCACACCCCCTCACTGTAACACTCTCTGACATACCCCACACCCCCTCACTGTAACACTCTCTGATATACCCCACACCCCCTCACTGTAACACTCTCTGATATACCCCACGCCCCCTCACTGTAACACTCTCTGATATACCCCACACCCCCTCACTGTAACACACTCTGATATACCCCACGCCCCCTCACTGTAACACTCTCTGATATACCCCACGCCCCCTCACTGTAACACTCTCTGATATACCCCACACACCCTCACTGTAACACTCTGATATACCCCACACCCCCTCACTGTAACACACTCTGATATACCCCACACCCCCTCACTGTAACACTCTCTGACATACCCCACACCCCCTCACTGTAACACTCTCTGATACACTACATACCCTGATTTCTATTCATTGTTAGCTTTCCCTGAGGATCTTTCTCCTCTGTGTTCGGACTGTGTGTTTTTTTTGGAGTTTTTCTGTGTCTGCTGGGAGTGGAATAATTGAAGGTATCTGAGTGGGAGAGGTCTAATTTAATTTCTGGAAGCTTCTTTCGCGTTTCTACAATCCAGGCGTCAGCCTTGCCCAGGCTTGGTAATCGGTTCCAGACCCCACACATGTTTCGAATTAGTGCGAGCAACTTGCCAGCCACGAACCAGCCCTGTCCTTTCCTTCCTTCCTTCCCGCACGGCATTCAGCTTCAAGTTCCAGCCTTCCCGGACTCCCCACCCGCCCGCATCCAAAACATATCATTCTTTCCTACAATGTGGGCACTCCAGCGTTTCGTACCCATCCCTATTTGTCCCTGTACGTCACTGCTGTTCATTGCAGGGGTTGGCACTGCTGCCTCACAGTGTCAGGGACCCCGGATTTGAATCCCGGCTCGGGTCACTGTCTGTGCGGAGTTTGCACATTCTCCCCGTGTCTGCGTGGGTTTCCTCCGGGTGCTCCGGTTTCCTCCCACAGTCCAAAAGACGTGCTGGTTAGGGTGGATTGGCCGTGCTAAATTCTCCCTCAGTTTAAAGTTTACTTATTAGAAAGAAATCATAGAAATCATAGAAACCCTACAGTACAGAAAGAGGCCATTCGGCCCATCGAGTCTGCACCGAACACAATCCCACCCAGGCCCTACCCCCATATCCCTACATATTTTACCCGCTTATCCCTCTAATCTACGCATCCCAGGACACTAAGGGGCAATTTTGGCACGGCCAATCAACCTAACCCGCACATCTTTGGACTGTGGGAGGAAACCGGAGCACCCGGAGGAAACCCACGCAGACACGAGGAGAATGTGCAAACTCCACACAGACAGTGACCCGAGCCGGGAATCGAACCCGGGTCCCTGGAGCTGTGAAGCAGCAGTGCTAACCACTGTGCTACCGTGCCGCATTAGTCACAAGTCAGCTTAAATTAACACTGCAATGAAGTTACTGTGAAAACCCCCTAGTCGCCACACCCTAACTTCTGTTCGGGTTACACTGAGGGAGAATTTAGCACGGCCCAATGCACCCTAACCAGCACGTCTTTCGGACTGTGGGTGGAAACCGGAGCACCCGGAGGAAACCCACGCAGACACGAGGAGAACATGCAAACTCCACACAGACAGTGACCCAAGCCGGGAATCGAACCCGGGTCCCTGGTGCTGTGAGGCAGCAGTGCTAACCCACTGTGCCACCGTGCCGCCCTCAGTGTAACCCGAAGAGGCGCTGGAGTATGGCAACCAGGGGATTTTCTTAGTAACTTCATTGCAGTGTTAATGTAAGCCGACTGGTGACACCAATAAATGAATGAACTTCAAACTTTCTTTTGTGCAATAAAGGACTGTTCCTTTACAGCCGACTCCTGGAGTTAACGTCTTGTGGGTCACACTTGGATTTAGGACGTCTTGTTGAAGTTGTACAAGACATTGGTAAGGCCACCCTTGGAATACTGTGTGCAAAGATGTGCGGGTTAGGTTGATTGGCCAGGTTAAAAATTGCCCCTTAGAGTCCTGGGATGTGTAGGTTAGAGGGATTGGCGGGTAAATATGTGGGGGTGGGATTGTGGTCGGTGCAGACTCGATGGGCCGAATGGCCTCCTTCTGCACTGTAGGGTTTCTATGATCTATGATCTATGAATTCTGGTCACCCTATTATAGAAAGGATATTATTAAACTAGAAAGAGTGCAGAAAAGATTTACTAGGATGCTACCGGGACTTGGTGGATTGAGTTATAAGGAGAGGCTGGACAGACTGGGACTTTTTTCTCTGGAGCGTAGGAGGCTGAGGGGTGACCTTATAGAGGTCTATAAAATAATGAGGGGCACAGATCAGCTAGATAGTCAATATCTTTTCCCAAAGGTAGGGGAGTCTAAAACTAGAGGGCAAAGGTTTAAGGTGAGAGGGGAGAGATATAAAAGGGTCCAAAGGGGTATTCTTTTCACGCAGAGGGTGGTGAGTGTCTGGAACAAGCTGCCAGAGGGAGTAGTAGAGGCGGGTACAATTTTGTCTTTTAAAAAGCATTTATTCGGTTACATGGGGAAGATGGTTATAGGGGGATATGGGCCAAACGCGGGCAATTGGGACTAGTTTAGTGGTTAAAAACTGGGCGGCATGGACAAGTTGGGCCGAAGGGCCTGTTTCCGTGCTGTAAACTTCTATGACTCTTTGGGAATTAGGAACAGAAGTAGACCAATTCAGCCCTTTGAACTTGCTCCTCCATTCAATCAGATCTTAGCTGATCTCTCCCTGGTCTCAAATCCACCTCCCCACCTGTTACCCATATCCCTTTGACCCATGTTTAAAAATCAGAGATATATCTATCGGTGGCAGGGTAGCACAGTGGTTAACACGGCTGCCTCACAGCGCCAGGGACCTGGGTTCGATTCCTGGCTTGGGTCACTGTCTGTGTGGAGTTTGCACATTCTCCTCGTGTCTGCGTGGGTTTCCTCCGGGTGCTCCGGTTTCCTCCCACAGTCCAAAGGATGTGCTGGTTAGGTGTCATTGGGCCGTGCTAAATTCCCCCTCAGTGTAACCCGAACAGGCTCCGGAGTGGGGCGACTAGGGGATTATCACAGTAACTTCATTGCAGTGTTAATGTAAGCCTACTCGTGACACTAATAAATAAACTTAAGCTTAAAACTATCAATCTCTTTTAAAATTTTATTTCTGTCGATCCGATCCCTTCTCACCCTTGCAAACTCCAGCGAGTACAAACCCAAACTGTTCACCTCGTACGTCAACCCTTTCATCCCTGGAATCAATCTGGTGAATCTCCTCTGAACTGCCTCCAATGCCACCACATCCTTCCTCAAATAAGGGGACCAAAACTGGACACAATACTCCAGATGTGGTCTCACCAACACCCTATACAATTGCAACAACACCTCTCTACTTTTATACCCCAGTCCTTTGGCAGATTTCCTTCCCTCAAGGGACATTAGTGAACCAGATGGGTTTTTCCCGACAACGGTTTCACCGTCATCAGTAGATTCTTAATTCCAGATGTTTTTTATTGAATTCAAATTCCACCATCTGCCGTGGGCGGGATTCGAACCCGGGTTCCCCCCAGAACATTAGCTGAGTTTCTGGATTAATAGTCTAGCGATAATACCACTAGGCCATCACCTCCCACTAGGGGAAGAAATCATCATAGAAATCATAGAAACCCTACAGTGCAGAAGGAGGCCATTCGGCCCATCGAGTCTGCACCGACCACAATCCCACCCAGGCCCTACCCCCACATATTTACCCGCTAATCCCTCTAACCTACACATCCCAGGACTCTAAGGGACAATTTTTAAACTGGCCAATCAACCTAACCCGCACATCTTTGGACTGTGGGAGGAAACCGGAGCACCCGGAGGAAACCCACGCAGACACGAGGAGAATGTGCAAACTCTACACAGACAGTGACCCGAGCCGGGAATCGAACCCGGGACCCTGGAGCTGTGAGGCAGCAGTGCTAACCACTGTGCTACCGTGCCACCCATTGAAACGGCAGAGGCATCATAGGGATATAGGAACGTAGGAGTTAGGAGCGGAATTCAGCTCTTCTAAGCTGCTCCGCCCTTCAATCAGACCATGGCTGATCTCTCCCTGGTCTCAAATCCACCTCCCCACCTGTCCCCCCCATATCCCGTTTTTAAATCAGAAATATATCCATCTCCTTCTTGAAACCATTTAATGATTCAGTCTCCACCGTGCCCTGGGACAGTGAGTTCCACAGATTCACCGCCCTCTGCGAGAAGTAGTTCCTCCTCATCTCAGTTTTAAATCTACCGCCTCCCAACCTCGACCTCTGACCTCTGGTTCTCGATGGCCCCACAAGGGCAATAGACACTCCTTTGGTCTTCGTTTAACAATCCCTTTTTAAATTTTATATAGCTCGATCAGATCCCCTCTCACCTTTCTAAACTCCAGCCAGTACAAGCCCCAAACTGTTCAATCTCTCCTCATACATCAACCCTCTTCATCCCGGGGATCAATCCGATGAACCTCCTCTGAACTGCCTCCAATGCCGCCACATCCTCCCTCAAATAAAAGAGACCAAAACTGGACACAATCCTCCAGATGTGGTCTCACCAACACCCTATACAATTGCAGCAACACCTCTCTGCTTTGATACCCCAGTCCTTTGGCGATAAATACCAACATCCCACTTGCCTTTTATATTACACGCTGCACCTGCGTATCGACTTTCTACGATTCATGAACACTGACACCCAGATCCCTCTGCCCGGATGCATTTTGAATCTGCTTCCCATTTTGGTAATAATTTGCCTTTCTACTTTTTTCTGCCAAAATGGACAACCTCACATTTATCCACATTGAACTCCACCTGCCAAATTTTGGCCCATTCTCCTAACCCATCTATATCCGCCTGTAAAATCTTTGGGTGGAATTCTACACTGGGTCTAAAAGCCGGAAATTCCCGTCTGAACTGTCCACAGGGTTTTACATTATCGCAACCCGCCGACTAAAATTCCAGTGGCGGGTGAGATGGGAGAATCCTGGCCTTTATGTCCTCTTCACTGCCTGCTTTCCCACCTATTTTAGGTTAGGCTCACTCTGTTTTTTTTCCCCAGAGAGGGGCAGTTAAGAGTCAACTACATTGCTGTGGAGTTGGGGGAGGTGGGATGTGTGGAGTGGGGACGTGGGGGGAGGTTTGGAGTCACCTGTAGGCCCCGAACTGGGTAGGGACGGCAGATTTTCCCCTACCCCGAAAGTCCATCAGTCAACTAGATGTTTTTTTTAAAAACAACAATCGATGATAGTCGTCACGGTCATCATTACTGGGATTAGTGCCGCTTATTCCAGATTTCATTTCAATTGAGTGCAAAGGTCCTCGAGCTGCTGTGGGTGGGATTCAAACCTGGGTCCCCCATCCCCAGAGCGTTCGCCTGGGGCCCTCTGGATTATCTTAGAAATCTTAGAAAGCCTACAGCACAGAAAGAGGCCATTCGGCCCATCGAGACTGCACCGACCACAATCCCACCCAGGCCCTACCCCCATATCCCTACATATTTACCCACTAATTTACCCGCAAATTAGAGGAGTAAATTGGAAGGAGGTATTCTCGGGGAAATGTACTGAAGAGAGGTGGCAGTTTTTCAAGGAATGTCTGTCGAGAGTTCTATAGACGATCTGGAGGAGGGGACTGAGTGTAGGGTAACAAAGTTTGGAGACGACACAAAGATAAGTGGAAAAGTGAATCGTGTGGAGGGCGTAGAAGGTCTGCAGAGAGATTTGGACAGGCTGAGTGAGTGGGCGAGGATCTGGCAGATGGAGTATAACGTTAACAAATGCGAGGTTATTCACTTTGGAAGAAATAATAGCAAATTGGATTATTATCTAAATGGAAAGAAATGACAACATGCTGTTGTGCAGAGGGACCTGGGGGTCCTTGTGCATGAGACGCAAAAACCCAGTCTGCAGGTGCAACAGGTGATCAAGAAGGCAAATGGGATGTTGGCCTATATCGCAAGGGGGATAGAATATAAAAGCAGAGATGTTTTGCTGCATCTGTACAGGGCATTGGTGAGGCCGCAGCTGGAATACTGTGCGCAGTATTGGTCCCCTTATTTGCGGAAGGATATATTGGCCTTGGAGGGAGTGCAGAGAAGGTTCACCAGGTTGATACCAGAGATGAGGGGTGTTGATTATGAGGAGAGACTGAGCAGATTGGGTTTGTACTCGTTGGAATTTAGAAGGCTGAGGGGGGATTTTATAGAGACCTTTAAGGTAATGAAGGGGCTGGATAGGGTAGAGGTGGAGAGATTCTTTCCACTTAGAAAGGAAGCTAGAACTAGAGGGCACAGCCTCAAAATAAAGGGGGGTCAGTTTAGGACAGAGTTGAGGAGGAACTTCTTCTCTCAGAGGGTGGTGAATCTCTGGAATTCTCTGCCCACTGAGGTGGTGGAGGCTACCTCGTTGAATATGTTTAAATCACGGATAGATGGATTCCTGATCGGTAAGGGAATTAGGGGTTATAGGGGTCAGGCGGGTAAGTGGAACTGATCCACTTCAGATCAGCCATGATCTTATTGAATGGCGGGGCAGGCTCGAGGGGCTAGATGGCCTACTCCTGCTCCTATTTCTTATGTTCTTATGTTCTTAGTGAGAGGTGGGATGTGTGGAGGTGTGGGGTGGGGACATGGGGGGAGGTTTGGAGTCACCTGTAGGCCCGACTGGGTAGGGACGGCAGATTTCCCCTTCCCCGAAAGTCCATCAGTCAACTAGATGTTTTTTTAAAAACAACAATCGATGATAGTTGTCACGGTCATCATTACTGGGATTAGTGCCGCTTATTCCAGATTTCATTTCAATTGAGTGCAAAGGTCCTCGAGCTGCTGTGGGTGGGATTCAAACCTGGGTCCCCCATCCCCAGAGCGTTCGCCTGGGGCCCTCTGGATTATCTTAGAAATCTTAGAAACCCTACAGCGCAGAAAGAGGCCATTCGGCCCATCGAGTCTGCACCGACCACAATCCCACCCAGGCCCTACCCCCATATCCCTCCATATTTTACCCACTAATCCCTCTAACCTACGCATCTCAGGACACTAAGGGGCAATTTTTTAGCATGGCCAATCAACCTAACCCGCACATCTTTGGACTGTGGGAGGAAACCGGAGCACCCGGAGGGAAACCCACGCAGACACGAGGAGAATGTGCAAACTCCACACAGGCAGTGACCCCGAGCCGGGAATCGAACCCAGGTCCCTGGAGCTGTGAAGCAGCAGTGCTAACCCACTGTGCTACCGTGCCGCCCTACCAGCTCAGTGGCAAAACCACTGTACAGCGGCCTGCCTAGCTGTGAGTTTTCCCTCTGTGTGACAGACACTGCGGATGATTGGAGACCTCTCTGGAACCTTCCCCGGACACTTTGCCACTCTTACACCTTGTGTTCTCATGCAGCAGTGAATGCTGCACGGTGTCTGACCGCAACTGGGACAGAGAGAGGTGGGTGAGAGGGTTAATCCCCTCCGACATTTGTGTAAAAGTTATAATCCAGTGCTATTGAGAGAGAAATAGTCTGGGGAGAGGATCTGTCATCCGGACTCAGAGTCAGAGAGGTTTACAGCATGGAAACAGGCCCTTTGGCCCAATGCCGCCCAATTTTTAACCACTAAGCTAATCCCAATTGCCCACATTTGCCCCATATCCCTCTATACCCATCGTACCCATGTAACTGTCTAAATGCTTTTTAAAAGACAAAATTGTACCCACCTCTACGACTACCTCTGGCAGCTCGTTCCAGACACTCACCACCCTCTGTGTGAAAAAAGTGCCCCTCTGGACACTTTTGTATCTCTCCCCTCTCACCTTAAACCTATAGTTTTAGACTCCCCTACCTTTGGGAAAAGATGTTGACTATCTAGCTGATCTGTGCCCCTCATTATTTTATAGACCTCTATAAGATCACCCCTCAGCCTCCTACGCGCCAGAGAAAAAAGTCCCAGTCTATCCAGCCTCTCCTTATAACACAATCCATCAAGTCCCGGGAGCATCCGAGTAAACCTTCTCTGCACTCTTTCTATAATAGGGTGACCAGAATTGCACATAGTATTCCAAGCGTGGCCTAGATGACATTAACTCCAGGAGTCGGCCGTAAAGGAACAGTCCTTTACTACTGAAAGAAAGTTTTAAGTTCATTCTTCTATCAATCACAAGTAGGCTTACATTAACACTGCAATGAAGTTACTGTGAAAATCCCTTGGTCGCCACACTCCGGCGCCTGTTTGGGTTACACTGAGGGAGAATTTAGCACGTCATAGAATCACAGAAACCCTACGGCACAGAAAGAGGCCATTCGGCCCATCGAATCTGCACCGACCACAATCCCACCCAGGCCCTACCCCCACATCCCTACATATTTACCCGCTAATCCCTCTAATCTACGCATCTCAGGACACTAAGGGGCAATTTTAGCACGGCCAATCAACCTAACCCGCACATCTTTGGACTGTGGGAGGAAACCGGAGCACCCGGAGGAAACCCACGCAGACACGGGGAGAATGTGCAAACTCCACGCAGACAGTGGCCCCGAGCCGGGAATCGAACCCAGGTCCCTGGTGTTGGGAGGCAGCAGTGCTAACCACTGTGCTACCCCATATAGTGAGCAGGAAGTGGAATGTGTGTGAATGGAGGCTGGAGTGAGGCCCAAACAGGGATTCTTTTTTAAAAATTCATTAGTGGGACACGGGCGTCGCTGGCTGGGCCCAGCATTTATTGCCCATCCCTAGTTGCCCCTTGGAGGGCAGTTGAGAATCAACCATATTGCTGTGTGGCTCTGGAGTCACATGTAGGCCAGACCGGGTAAGGACGGCAGATTTCCTTCCCTAAAGGGACATTAGTGAACCAGATGGGTTTTTCCGACAACGGTTTCACCGCCATCAGTAGATTCTTAATTCCAGATATTTTTTATTGAATTCAAATTCCACCATCTGCTGTGGCGGGATTCGAACCCGGGTCCCCAGAACATGAGCTGAGTTTCTGGGATTAACAGTCTAGCAATAATACCACCAGGCCATTGCCTAGACACAACCTGGCAGGCTTCCGCCCAGAGAAACATTCAGCCGTCACGACACACCTTCCAACTCCACAGTATAGTCAGAATGCCAGGAATTCCCTCCCTTAGGCATCAGGGCTGTGACTAGCGAGAGTACAGGGGTAAGGGAAGAGTAGGAATATCAAACTCTGTACTGTACAACGGGTGTACCTGTCCTGGGAGTGTTTGATGGGGGACAGTGTAGAGGGAGCTTTACTCTGTATCTAACCCCGTGCTGTACCTGTCCTGGGAGTGTTTGATGGGGGACAGTGGAGAGGGAGCTTTACTCTGTATCTAACCCCGTGCTGTACCTGTCCTGGGAGTGTTTGATGGGGACAGTGTAGAGGGAGCTTTACTCTGTATCTAACCCCGTGCTGTACCTGTCCCGGGAGTGTTTGATAGGGACAGTGTAGAGGGAGCTTTACTCTGTATCTAACCCCGTGCTGTACCTGTCCTGGGAGTGTTTGATGGGGGACAGTGTAGAGGAAGCTTTACTCTGTATCTAACCCCGTGCTGTACCTGTCCTGGGAGTGTTTGATGTGGACAGTGTAGAGGGAGCTTTACTCTGTATCTAACCCCGTGCTGTACCTGTCCTGGGAGTGTTTGATGGGGACAGTGTAGAGGGAGCTTTACTCTGTATCTAACCCCGTGCTGTACCTGTCCTGGGAGTGTTTGATGGGGGACAGTGTAGAGGGAGCTTTACTCTGTATCTAACCCCGTGCTGTACCTGTCCTGGGAGTGTTTGATGGGGGGGACAGTGTAGAGGAAGCTTTACTCTGTATCTAACCCCGTGCTGTACCTGTCCTGGGAGTGTTTGATGGGGGACAGTGTAGAGGAAGCTTTACTCTGTATCTAACCCCGTGTTGTACCTGTCCTGGGAGTGTTTGATGGGGGACAGTGTAGAGGGAGCTTTACTCTGTATCTAACCCCGTGCTGTACCTGTCCTGGGAGTGTTGGATGGGGGACAGTGTAGAGGGAGCTTTACTCTGTATCTAACCCCGTGCTGTACCTGTCCTGGGAGTGTTTGATGGGGACAGTGTAGAGGGAGCTTTACTCTGTATCTAACCCCGTGCTGTACCTGTCCTGGGAGTGTTTGACGGGGGTGGGGGAGGTGGGGGACAGTGCAGAGGGAGTCTTCCTCTCACTGTGTGAGATTGGAGTGGGCTGTAGTTTCACAGTTGAACCATTCGTGCAAAGCTCTTATTCTCAGTGAGAATAATTGCAGACGCGCTGCTGTGAACTGATTCGGCCGTGGAACTATTTCAAATATTTACACTGGGACCACACCAAAGGCCCATGTTTAAGAAAACACAACTTTTGAGTGCTTCTGTTTTTAATTAAGGAATGGAGAGAGAACCATCGTTCTGTGAAAACCCTGCCTGTTCGGGTAAATCTGACTGAAGCCTGAAATCTAGGCCAGAGTTCGGGCTGTGACCTTTCGATGATTTCTTCGCCTCTCTGCCTGTCAGACTTTCCTTTAGTTTTCCCTCAGTTTTGGGATCTGCATCTGGAAACCTTCAACATCCCCTGCAGGAAACGAGTAAACCTTCATTCCTTCATTTCAATGAGCCATCTCTCGCGACTCTCTCTTTCTTTATTTTTTTAAATTTTATTTACTAGTGTCACAAGTCGGCCTACATTAACACTGCAATGAAGCTACTGTGAAAATCTCCCTGGTCGCCACACTCCGGCGCCTGTTCGGGTTACACTGAGGGAGAATTTAGCACGGCCCAATGACACCCTAACCAGCACGTCTTTCGGACTGTGGGACGAAACCGGAGCACCCGGAGGAAACCCACGCAGACACGGGGAGAATGTGCAAACTCCGCACAGACAGTGCCCCGAGCCGGGAATCGAACCCGGGTCCCTGGCGCTGTGAGGCAGCAGTGCTAACCACTGTGCTACCGTGACTCCCACCCGCTCTCTCTCTCTCCCACTTGATCATAGAAATAGAAACCCTACAGTGCAGAAGGAGGCCATTCGGCCCATCGAGTCTGCACCGACCACAATCTCACCCAGGCCCTACCCCCACATATTTTACCCGCTAATCCCTCTAACCTACGCATCCCAGGACTCTAAGGGGCAATTTTTTTTTAACCTGGCCAATCAACCTAACCCGCACATCTTTGGACTGTGGGAGGAAACCGGAGCACCCGGAGGAAACCCACGCAGACACGAGGAGAATGTGCAAACTCCACACAGACAGTGACCCGAGCCGGGAATCGAACCCGGGACCCTGGCGCTGTGAGGCAGCAGTGCTAACCACTGTGCCACCGTGACTCCCACCCGCTCTCTCTCTCTCTCCCACCTGATGTTCCATTTTTCACTCTCTCTTTCCCGCTCGTTTCCCATGCCCCTTCTTGCTCCCTTCCCTTCTCTCCCTCTTTCCCAAACCTCTTTCTCTCTCTCCTTTCCCATATCTCACTTGTTCCCTCCGGTTTCCACTCTCTCTCACGTGGTTAGCACTGCTGCCTCACAGCGCCAGGGACACCGGTTCAATTCCCGACTCGGGTCACTGTCTGTGCGGAGTCTGCACATTCTCCACACCCCCACCGCCCCCCCCCCCCCCCCAGTGCCTGCGAGGGTTTACTCCGGGTGCTCCGGATGTCAGAAGTTACAGAGGGACATAGATAGGATGCAAGACTGGGCGGAGAAGTGGCAGATGGACTTCAACCCAGATAAATGGGTCGTGGTCCATTTTGGCAGGACAAATGGGATGAAGGAGTACAATATAAAGGGAAAGACTCTTAGTACTGTGGAGCATCTGAAGGACCTTGGGGTCCGGGTCCATAGGATTCT
The DNA here is from genome assembly GCF_964213995.1 of Mustelus asterias. Lineage (NCBI taxonomy): Eukaryota > Metazoa > Chordata > Chondrichthyes > Carcharhiniformes > Triakidae > Mustelus > Mustelus asterias. The sequence continues at coordinate 2,431 of NW_027591209.1, read as the reverse complement.
AAAATCGGCCCTGCAGGTGGAGGAGGTGGTTAAGAAGGCGTGTGGTGTGCTGGCCTTTATCCATCGAGGGATTGAGTTTAGGAGTCCGGGGATAATGATGCAGCTATATAAGACCCTCGTCAGACCCCACTTGGAGTACTGTGCTCAGTTCTGGTCGCCTCATTACAGGAAGGATGTGGAAAAGATTGAAAGGGTGCAGATGAGATTTACAAGGATGTTGCCTGGATTGGTTGGCATGCCTTATGAGGATAGGCTGAGGGAGCTCGGTCTTTTCTCCTTGGAGAGACGTAGGATGAGAGGAGACCTAATAGAGGTTATATAAGATGTTGAGAGGCATAGATCGGGTGGACTCTCAGAGGCTTTTTCCCAGGGTGGAAATGTCTGCTACGAGAGGACACAGGTTTAAGGTGCTGGGGGGTAGGTACAGGGGAGATGTCAGGGGTAAGTTTTTCACAGAGGGTGGTGGGCGAGGTGGAATCGGCTGCCGTCAGTGGTGGTGGAGGCAAACTCAATAGGGTCTTTTAAGAGACTCCTGGATGAGTACATGGGACTTAATAGGATGGAGGGTTATAGGTAGGCCTAGAAGGTACTGTGTGCAGTATTGGTCCCCTTATATGAGGAAGGATATATTGGCATTGGAGGGAGTGCAGAGAAGGTTCACCAGGTTGATACCGGAGATGAGGGGTTTGGATTATGAGGAGAGGCTGAGGAGATTGGGTTTGTACTCGTTGGAGTTTAGAAGGATGAGGGGGGATCTTATGGAGACTTATAAGATAATGCGGGGCTGGATAGGGTGGAGGCGGAGAGATTCTTTCCACTTAGTAAGGAAGTTAAAACTAGAGGACACAGCCTCAAAATAAAGGGGGGTCGGTTTAAGACAGAGTTGAGGAGGAACTTCTTCTCCCAGAGGGTGGTGAATCTCTGGAATTCTCTGCCCACTGAGGTGGTGGAGGCTACCTCGCTGAATATGTTTAAAGCGCGGATGGATGGATTCCTGATCGGTAAGGGAATTAAGGGTTATGGGGATCAGGCGGGTAAGTGGTACTGATCCACGTCAGATCAGCCATGATCTTATTGAATGGCGGGGCAGGCTCGAGGGCTAGATGGCCTACTCCTGCTCCTATTTCTTATGTTCTTAAGGTAGGGATATGTTCGGCACAACTTGGTAGGGCCTGTTTGTGCAGTGGTTTTCTATGTTTCTGTGTCCGGTTTCCCTCCGCAGTACGGGAGACAGTTTATTTATTAGTGTCACAAGTAGACTTACATTCACACTGCAATGAAAGTTACTGTGAAAACCAGCGCGTCTCTCCAAACGTGCAAACAGTGATCCCGAGGCTGGGAATCGAACCTGGTTCCCTGGCTCTGTGAGGCAGCGTTGCTAACCACTGTGCTACCGTTGCGGGTGCGGAGGCAGTTCGGACCAGGTTCACCAGATTGATTCCGGGAATGAAGGGATTGACGTATGGAGGAGAGATTGAACAGATTGGGGCTTGTACTGGCTGGAGTTTCGAAGGATGAGGAGGGATCTGATCGAGCTATATAACATTTTAAAAGGGATTGATGAGGTAAATGTAGGGCCGAATGTTTCCCCTTGTGGGGCAATCGAGAACCAGAGGTCAGAGGTCGAGGTTGGGAGGCGGTAGATTTAAAACTGAGATGAGGAGGGACTACTTCTCGCAGAGGGCGGTGAATCTGTGGAACTCACTGTCCCAGGGCGCGGTGGAGACTGGATCATTGAATGTGCTCAAGAAGGAGATGGATATATTTCTGATTTTGAAATGGGTGAAAGGATATGGGGGGAGCAGGTTGGGGAGGTGGATTTGAGAGCAGGGAGAGACCAGCCACGATCTGATTGAAGGGCGGAGCAGCCTGGAAGGGTTGAATTGGCCCACTTATCATAAAATTCCCAACAGTATACAAGGAGGCCATTCGGCCCATCGAGTCTGTACCAACCACAATCTCACCCAGGCCCTTAACCCCACGTATTTACCTGAGCTCATCCCCTGACACTCAGCGACAATTTAGCATGGCCAATCCACCCAACCCGCACATCTTTCACACTGTGGGAGGAAACCGGAGCACCCGAGGAAACCCACGCAGACACGAGGAGAATGTGCAACTCCACACAGACAGCGACCCCGAGCATCGAACCCAGGTCCCTGGAGCTGTGAGGCAGCAGTGCTAACCACTGTGCTACCGTGCCACCTTCTGCTCCTAATTCCTACGTTCCTACGTTATATCTCTCTTTCTCATACACTGTCTCTCTCTCTCTCTCGATCAGTCTCCTCCCCCTCTGTCCACTGACTCACTCTCTCCCACATTTCTTGCTGTCCTCCCTCCCCTTCTCTCTCTCTCCTTCCCCTTCAATCTCTTACTAGCTTTTCCCTCATCTCTCTCGCCCGTCATCTCTCCCTCACCTCTTGCTCCCACC
>NW_027591208.1:92500-97500 GCF_964213995.1 Mustelus asterias | reverse complement strand
TGTGGCTTCCCTGAGCGCCTCTGGGCTATATTTCCTTCTGTATTTTCACGGTGGCCTGATTAGCAGGGGAAGTTTCCTGGTGTAATGTCTCTGCGGCCAATCCCCGGCCTACTTTCTCTCTGAAGCCTAACTCCCAGGATCCTGCTTCCCCGGGGGAATTGGACAGGGGAGGCGGCCGACTCAGCCCAGAGGCTCCTTCACAGGAAAAACGCAGCGATGAAGGATAGGCCGCACTTGTCTCCCTTGAGCCTGCCTGAGGCCTTCTGGGAGCCATGGCCCTGCAGTTTGACCTGCGGTGTAAGCCTCAAGATATCGGAGCAGGATGAGGCCATTCGGCCCATCGAGTCTGCCCCGCCATGGCTGACAAGTTTCTCAACCCCATTCTCCCGCCTTTTCCCCGTGACCTTTGACCCCCTCACCAATCGGGAACCTATCTATCTCTGTCTCCAATACACTCGATGACCCGGCCTCCTCTGTGGCAGTGAATTCCACAGATTCACCCCCACCCTCCGGCTGAAGAAATTCCTCCTCATCTCGGTTCTAAAGGGTCCGTCCCTTTACTCTGAGGCCGAGCCCTCGGATCCCAGTCTCTCCGACTAATGGAAACATCTTCCCCGCGTCCACTCTATCCAGGGCCTTTCAGTATTCTGGAAGTTTCAATGAGATCCTCCCCTCATCCTTCTAAACTCCATCGAGTACAGACCCAGAGTCCTCAAACACTCCTCATACGACAAGCTCTTCATTCCAGGGATCATTCTTGTGAACCTCCTCTGGACCCTTTCCAAGGCCGGCACATCCTTCCTTAGATACGGGGCCCAAAACTGCTCACAATACTCCACATGTGGTCTGACCAGAACCTGATAAAGCCTCAGAAGTACATCCCTGCTCTTGTATTCTAGCCCTCTGGAAATGAATGCTAACATTGCATTTGCCTTCCTAACGACCAACTAACTATCGGGCAGGCGATGGCCGAGTGGTATTATCGCTGGACTATTAATCCAGAAACTCAGCTAATGTTCTGGGGGACCCGGGTTCGAATCCCGCCACGGCAGATGGTGGAATTTGAATTCAATAAAAAATATCTGGGATTAAGAATCTACTGATGACCCATTGTGGGAAAAACCCATCTGGTTCCCTTTCGGGAAGGAAATCTGCCGTCCTTACCCCGGTCTGGCCTACATGTGACTCCAGAGCCACAGCAATGTGGTTGACTCTCAACTGCCCTCTTGAAATGAATGCTCACGGAAGCGGATAGATTCCCTCCAGTGCAGAAGGAGGCCATTCGGCCCATCGAGTCTGCACCGACCACAATCCCACCCAGGCCCTATCCCTGCAACCCCACATATTTACCCTGCTAATCCCCCTGACACTAAGGGACAATTTAGCATGGCCAATCCACCTAACCTGCACATCTTTGGACACTAAGGGGCAATTTAGCATGGCCAATCCACCTAACTGGCACATCTTTGGACACTAAGGGGCAATTTAGCACGGCCAATCCACCTAACCTGCACATCTTTGGACAAAGAACAAAAGAACAAAGAACAGTACAGCACAGGAAACAGGCCCTTCGGCCCTCCAAGCCTGTGCCGCTCCTTGGTCCAACGAGACCAATAGTTTGTATCCCTCCATTCCCAGGCTGCTCATGTGACTATCCAGGTAAGTCTTAAACGATGTCAGCGTGTCTGCCTCCACCACCCTACTTGGCAGCGCATTCCAGGCCCCCACCACCCTCTGTGTAAAAAACGTCCCTCTGATATCTGAGTTGACACTAAGGGGCAATTTAGCATGGCCAATCCCCCACACCTGAACATCTGCGCGGCACAGTGGGTTAGCGCTGCTGCCTCACAGCGCCAGGGTCCCGGGTTCGATTTCCAGTTTGGATCACTGTCTGTGCGGAGTTTGCACGTTCTCCCCGTGTCTGCGTGGATTTCCTCCGGGTGCTCCGGTTTCCTCCCACAGTCTGAGAGATGTGCTGGTCCGGGTGCATTGACCCGAACAGGCGCCGGAGTGTGGCGACTAGGGGATTTTCACAGTAACTTCATCGCAGTGTTAATGTAAGCCTTACTTGTGACGAGTAAATAAATGTTTTTTGGACACTAAGGGGCAATTTAGCATGGCCAATCCACCTAACCTACACATCTTTGGACACTAAGGGGCAATTTAGCATGGCCAATCCACCTAACCTACACATCTTTGGACACTAAGGGGCAATTTAGCATGGCTAAACCACCTAACCTGCACATCTTTGGACACCAAGGGGCAATTTAGCATGGCCAATCCACCTAACCTGCACATCTTTGGACACTAAGGGGCAATTTAGCATGGCCAATCCACCTAACCTACACATCTTTGGACACCAAGGGACAATTTAGCATGGCCAATCCACCTAACCTGCACATCTTTGGACACTAAGGGGCAATTTAGCATGGCCAATCCACCTAACCTGCACATCTTTGGACACTAAGGGGCAATTTAGCATGGCCAATTCACCTAACCTGCACATCTTTGGACACCAAGGGGCAATTTAGCACGGCCAATCCACCTAACCTGCACATCTTTGGATACTAAGGGGCAATTTAGCATGGCCAATCCACCTAACCTGCACATCTTTGGACACTAAGGGGCAATCTAGCATGGCCAATCCACCTAACCTACACATCTTTTGACACTAAGGGGCAATTTAGCATGGCCAATCCACCTAACCTGCACATCTTTGGACACTAAGGGGCAATTTAGCATGGCCAATCCACCTAACCTGCACATCTTTGGACACTAAGGGGCAATTTAGCATGGCCAATCCACCTAACCTGCACATCTTTGGACACTAAGGGGCAATTTAGCATGGCCCGATCCACCTAACCTGCACATCTTTGGACACTAAGGGACAATTTAGCATGGCCAATCCACCTAACCTGCACATCTTTGGACACTAAGGGACAATTTAGCATGGCCAATCCACCTAGCGTGCACATCTTTGGACACGAAGGGACAATTTAGCATGGCCAATCCACCTAACCTGCACATCTTTGGACACTAAGGGGCAATCTAGCATGGCCAATCCACCTAACCTACACATCTTTTGACACTAAGGGGCAATTTAGCATGGCCAATCCACCTAACCTGCACATCTTTGGACACCAAGGGGCAATTTAGCATGGCCAATCCACCCAACCTGGTTTGAGTGATGGACTGGGAATGAATGATGCCATTTGTCTTCTTGACCTTGGGGGTGGGGGTGGGGGCGGGGGGGCGGGAGTGGTGGGGGGCAAAGGTCAGGGGTGAAACAAAACAAGGTCAACCGGTCTTCCCGCCCCGAAAGGATCGCCGTGTGATGCATCCGGAGGTTTAGTTCAGTTCAGTTAATTGATCAGTGTCACAAGTAAGGCTTACATTAACATCGCAATGAAGTTACTGTGAAAATCCCCTCGTTGCCACACTCCGACGCCTGTTCGGGTACACGAAGGGGCAATTTAGCATGGCCAATCCAACTAACCTGCACGTCTTTCGGACTGTGGGAGGAAACCGGAGGACCCGGAGGAAACCCACGCAGACATGGGGGAGAACGTGCAGACTCCACACAGGCAGTGACCCCAAGCCGGGAATCGAACCCGGGTCCCTGGCGCTGTGAGGCAGCAGCGCTAACCCACTGTGCCACCGAGCCAATCATTTTCCTTGCCCCGCAGGATAACGGAGCGATGTTTGTTTGACTCCCAGTTTGACCTCTTCAGAGGCTGCGACTGGGCATTGAGTTCACCTTGCGTTTGGATCACCCCCGCGGCGTCTTATCATCCCAGGGGGACAGACGCACTCGTCCGTGGAATCGCGGAGCCAAGTCCAGGTTAATTTTAAAGTCCTGTCATGGATTGTCTTGTCAAAGATAAAGCGTAGCTCACCCCTCAGCGTCTCAGAGGAGACAAGACTTGCCGAGTGTTTTAACGCCACGAAATATTGAATGAGACAGCCAGTCACAAAAGATTACAAGCTGCGTCTTATCTCCAAAAATAAAAGGGAAACACTTCGCTTTTTTTTTTGGAGATACAAGTCGAAACTCAGCCTACGTCTGACGTGGGGCCCTCACTCTCCCTCATCTCTGTGCCGTTTCAGCTTCAAGGGTTTAATGGCATCATCATCAACGGGGATGAAGTAGAAAGGGTCGAGAGCTTCAAGTTTCTAGGTGTCCAGATCACCAACAACCTCTCCTGGTCCCCCCCACGCCAACACTATAGTTAAGAAAGCCCCACCAACGCCTCTACTTTCTCAGGAGGCTAAGGAAATTCAGTATGGCCGCCACGACTCTCACCAACTTTTACAGATGCACCATTGAAAGCATCCTTTCTGGATGTATCACAGCTTGGTCTGGGGCTGCTCTGCCCAAGACCGCAAGGAACTACAAAAGGTGGTGAATGTAGCCCAGTCCATCACGCAAACCAGCCTCCCATCCATTGACTCCGTCTACACTTCCCGCTGCCTCGGGAAAAGCAGCCGGCATAATCAAGGACCCCACGCACCCTGGACATTCTCTCTTCCAACTTCTTCCTTCAGTCCAAAAGACGTGCTGGTTAGGGTGCATCGGCCGTGCTAAATTCTCCCTCAGTGTTACCCGAACAGGCACCGGAGAGTGAAAACTAGGGGATTTTCACAGTAACTTCATTGCAGTGTTAATGTAAGCCTACTTGTGACTCATAAATAAACTTTGTAAAAACTTTTTCCCATCGGGAAAAAGACTCAAAAATCTAAGGTCACGTACCAACCGACTCAAGAACAGCTTCTTCCCTGCTGCTGTCAGACTTTTGAATGCTGATCTTTCTCTACACCCTAGCTATGACTGTAACACTACATTCTGCACCCTCTCCTTTCCTTCTCTATGAACGGTATGCTTTGTCTGTATAGCGCGCAAGAAACAATACTTTTCACTGTATCCCAATACATGTGACAATAATAAATCAAATCAAATATTAAGTTGATCTTTCTCTACACCCTAGCTGTGACTGTAACAC
>NW_027591208.1:82500-87500 GCF_964213995.1 Mustelus asterias | reverse complement strand
CAGTCAATACTATCACATTTGACCTTGGGTTCCAACTCACTAGACGATTAATCCAGAAACTCAACGAATGTTCTGGGGGACCCGGGTTCGAATCCCGCCGCGGCAGATGGTGGAATTTGAATTCAATAAAAAATATCTGGAATCAAGAATCTAGAACCATAGAAAATTACAGCTCAGAAACAGGCCTTTTGCCCCTTCTTGTCTGTGCTGAACCATTTTTTGCCTAGTCCCACTGACCTGCACTTGGACCATATCCCTCCACACCCCTCTCATCCATGAACCCGTCCAAGTTTTTCTTAAATGTTAAAAGTGACCCCGCATTTACCACTTTATCCGGCAGCTCATTCCACACTCCCACCACTCTCTGCGTGAAGAAGCCCCCCCTAATATTCCCTTTAAACTTTTCCCCCCTCACCCTTAACCCATGCCCTCTGGTTTTTTTCTCCCCGAGCCTCAGCGGGAAAAGCCTGCTTGCATTCACTCTATCTATACCCATCAAAATCTTATACACCTCTATCAAATCTCCCCTCAATCTTCTACGCTCCAAAAGTCCCAACCTATTCAATCTCTCTCTGTAACTCAGCTTCTCAAGTCCCGGCAACATCCTTGTGAACCTTCTCTGCACTCTTTCAACCTTATTTACATCCTTCCTGTAACGAGGTGACCAAAACTGTACACAATCCTCCAAATCTACTGATGACCCATTGTGGGAAAAACCCATCTGGTTCCCTTTAGGGAAGGAAATCTGCCGTCCTTACCCCGGTCTGGCCTACATGTGACTCCAGAGCCACAGCCAATGTGGTTGACTCTCAACTGCCCTCCAAGGGGCAACTAGGGATGGGCAATAAATGCTGGGCCCAGCCAGCGACGCCCATGTCCCACGGATTAATATTTTATAAAATCCACCCCACCTCAGAGAGAGCAAATATCTGTCCATCTCACAGCCTTTAATTCCCAGAATCCCTACAGTGCAGAAGGAGGCCAGTCGGCCCATCGAGCCTGCACCGACACTTACTCAATCACCCCTCCGTAGTCACCCCATCTTTTTTCCTGACGGAAGAAGGTGGAAGAGAGAATGTACGGGGGGGTCCTTGATTATGCTGGCTGCTTTTCCCCGAGGCAGCGGGAAGTGTAGACAGAGTCAATGGATGGGAGGCTGGGTTTGTGTGATGGGACTGGGCTACGTCCGCAACCCTTTGTAGTTCCTTGCGGTCTTGGGCAGAGCAGGAGCCCCATACCAAGCTGTGATACATCCGGAAAGAATGCTTTCTATGGTGCTTCAGTTCTGGTCGCCACACCACCAGAAGGACATGGAGGGTTTGGAGAGGGTACAGAAAAGTTTTACCAGGGAATGCAGACGGGTTTGGAGGGCATTATCGATGGGGAGAGATCGGTACAAACTTGGTTTGTTTTCACTTGAATATCGGAGGCTGAGGGGGGGGCGAACTGTCCGTCCCAAAGTCTTAATTCAGCGATGGGGGAGATACCCCACACCCCCCTCTGGAGGAGGGAAAATTCCAACGATTCACAAACCCCCTTTGAGGGAAGATCTTTCACCTCAATCCTAAATAATCGGGCCCCTTATCCTGCGCCCCCTTCCCCGCCGATGTTTCCGATTCCCCCCAAAATCCCTCAGCGTTCCACCCTATCCAAACCCCCTCCCCCCCCCCCCCCCCCCCCCCGCCCACCCCCCCCACCCCCCCCCGACCGTCATCAGAATCCTGTAGGTTTTAATGCGATCACCTCTCACTCTTCAAAACTTCAGAGAATATCGTCCCCCATTGAGGCAGCCTCTCCTCATGGGACACCACCCCCGCCCCCCCACCCAACCCCCTCACCCCCTCACCCCCTCACCCGAGGGACTGATCCAGTGAACCTTCACTGTAACCACCTCCAATATGAGTAACTCCTTCCCGGAACGGGGAGACGGAAACTGCAGAGAATGTTCCAGATGTGGCCTCGCCAAAACCCTGGACAATTGGAGCCAGATTTCCTCATTCCTGTCCTCCCAACACCTCGCAACATGTCAAGAACACAAGTCAGGAGTGTGATGGAACACTCCCCACTTGCCTGGATGAGTGCGGCTCCCCAACAACACTCGAGAAGCTCAACACCATCCAGGACAAAGCAGCCCCGCTCGATCGACACGCTAACCACAAACACTCACTCCCTCCACCACCGACGCACAGTGGCAGCAGTGTGTACCATCTACAAGATGCACTGCAGCGACTCGCCAAGGCTCCTTCGACAGCACCTTCCAAACCCACCACCTCTACCACCGAGAAGGAGAATGTGGGGGCAGCAGACACATGGGGAACACCACCACCTGCAAGTTCCCCCTCCGAGCCACTCACCATCCCGACTTGGAAATATATCGGCCGTTCCTTCACTGTGGCTGGGGTCAGAATCCTGGAACTCCCACCCTAACAGCACGGTGGGTGTACCTACACCACACATGGGGACTGACTGAAGTCCAATCACAATCCTGGAACTCCCTCCCTAACAGCACTGTGGGTGTACCTACACCACACACGGGGACTGACTGATGTCCAATCACAATCCCGGAACTCCCTCCCTAACAGCACTGTGGATGTACCTACACCACACACGGGGACTGACTGATGTCCAATCACAATCCTGGAACTCCCTCCCTAACAGCACTGTGGGTGTACCTACACCACACGGGGGCTGCAGCGGGTTCAAGATGGCGGCTCACCCACCACCTTCTGCCGGGGGCAATTAGGGATGGGGGGTAAATACCGAGCCTTCCTGTTCAATGTGGAACCCAATCAGGGCAGAAAGATCCAGCTGTGGCCAAACCAGCATTAAATACAGTTCCAGTACGGTGGGCACAGTGGGTTAGCGCTGCTGCCTCACAGCGCCAGGGACCCGGGTTCAGTTCCCAGCCTTGGGTCACTGTCTGTGTGGAGTCTGCACGTTCTCCCCGTGTCTGCGTGCGTTTCCTCCGGGTGCTCCGGTTTCCTCCCACAGTCCGAAAGATGTGCGGGCTAGGTTAATTGGTCATGCTAAATTGCCCCTTAGTGTCCAAAGTTGTGCAGGTTAGGTGGATTGGCCATGCTAAATTGCCCCTTAGTGTCCAAAGTTGTGCGGGTTAGAGGGATTGGCCATGCTAAATTGCCCCTTAGTGTCCAAAGATGTGCAGGTTAGGTGGATTGGCCATGCTAAATTGCCCCTTAGTGTCCAAAGATGTGCAGGTTAGGTGGATTGGCCATGCTAAATTGCCCCTTAGTGTCCAAAGATGTGCAGATTAGGTGGATTGGCCATGCTAAATTGCCCCTTCATGTCCAAAGATGTGCAGGTTAGGTGGATTGGCCATGCTAAATTGCCCGCTTAGTGTCCAAAGATGTGAGGGTTAGGTGGATTGGCCATGCTAAATTGCCCCTTAGTGTCCAAAGATCATAGAATCCCTACAGTGCAGAAGGAGGCCATTCAGCACATCGAGTCTGCACCAACCACAATCCTACCCAGGCCCTATCTCCATGACTGCACGTTGTTACTCTACTCATCTGGACAAATGTGAGGTAATGCATTTTGGAAGGTCTAATACAGATAGGAAATATACAGTAAATGGCAGAACCCTTCAGAGCATTGATAGGCAGAGGGATCTGGGTGTACAGGTACCCAGGTCACTGAAAAGTGGCAACGCAGGTGGAGAAGGTAGTCAAGAAGGCATACGGCATGCTTGCCTTCATCGGCCGGGGCATTGAGTTGACAAATTGGCAAGTCATGTTGCAGCTTTATAGAACCTTAGTTAGGCCGCATTTGGAATATAGTGTTCAATTCTGGTCGCCACACTACCAGAAGGATGTGGAGGCTTTGGAGAGGGTACAGAAAAGATTTACCAGGATGTTGCCTGGCATGGAGGGCATTAGCTATGAGGAGAGGTTGGAGAAACTTGGTTTGTTCTCACTGGAGCGACGGAGGTTGAGGGGTGACCTGATAGAAGTCTACAAGATTATGAGAGGCACGGACAGAGTGGATAGTCAGAAGCTTTTTCCCAGGGTGGAAGAGTCAATTACTCGGGGGCACAGGTTTAAGGTGCGAGGGGCAAGGTTTAAAGGAGGTGTACGAGGCAGATTTTTTACACAGAGGGTGGTTGGTGCCTGGAACTCGCTGCCGGGGGAGGTAGTGGGAGCGGATACGATCGTGAGGTTTAAGGGGAGTCTGGACAAATACATGAATAGGATGGGAATAGAGGGATATGGTCCCCGGAAGGGTAGGGGGTTTTAGTTCAGTCGGTGCAGGCTTGGAGGGCCGAAGGGCCTGTTCCTGTGCTGTAATTTTCTTTGTTCTTTGTTGTCCTTAATCCCCCGACACTAAGACCCTCTATGTGATCTGTGAAGACCCTCTGTGACTCGGTGAAGACCCTCTGTGACTCAGTGAAGACCCTCTGTGACTCGGGTGAAGACCCTCTGTGACTCAGTGAAGACCCTCTGTGACTCGGTGAAGACTCTCTGTGACTCGGTGAAGACCCTCTGTGACTCGGTGAAGACCCTCTGTGACTCGGTGATGATCTGCTCTGTCGCCACCGCACCCCCCGCCCTACCCCCGTGGATAATGGTCAGAATTGGTGAGGAGAATTCTCCGAGGATTCTCCTCCAATCACAGGCCGTTCCTCCCCCCATATTTGTGGCCAATGGGCTCTCAGCCAATCAGCAGTAAGCATAGGTGAGGAGCAGCCCTGTGATTGGAGGAGCTGTTTCGGTGGTGGTGAATTCGTTGGGGGGAGGAAGAGAGAGAGACAGAGAGAGAGAGAGAGTGACAGAGAGAGAGTGACAGAGAGAGAGTGACAGAGAGAGAGTGACAGAGAGAGAGAGACAGAGAGAGAGAGAGACAGAGAGAGAGAGAGACAGAGAGAGAGAGACAGAGAGAGAGAGAGAGTGACAGAGAGAGAGTGACAGAGAGAGAGTGACAGAGAGAGAGTGACAGAGAGAGAGTGACAGAGAGAGAGAGAGACAGAGAGAGAGAGAGACAGAGAG
>NW_027591208.1:60000-65000 GCF_964213995.1 Mustelus asterias | reverse complement strand
CACACACACTCTCTCTCACACACACACTCTCTCTCACACACTCATTCTCTCACTCTCACACAAACTCTCTCTCTCACACAAACTCTCTCCCTTACACACATTCTCTCTCTCTCTCACACACACTCTCTCTCTCACACACACTCTCTCACGCACGCACACTCTCTCACGCACCCACACTCTCTGACGCACACACACTCTCTCACACACACATTGTCTCTCACACTCTCTTTCACACACTCTCTCTCACACACACACACACTCTCTCTCACACACACACTGTCTCTCACACACACACTCTCTCTCACACACACTCACTCTCTCACACACTCATTCTCTCTCTCTCACACATACTCTCTCTCACACACTCATTCTCTCACTCTCACACAAACTCTCTCTCTCACACAAACTCTCTCCCTTACACACATTCTCTCTCTCTCTCACACACACTCCCTCTCTCACACACACTCTCTCACGCACGCACACTCTCTCACGCACACACACTCTCTGACGCACACACATTCACTCACACACACATTGTCTCTCACACTCTCTTTCACACACTCTCTCACACACACACACACACTCTCTCTCACACACACACTGTCTCTCACACACACACTCTCTCTCACACACACTCACTCTCTCACACACTCATTCTCTCTCTCTCACACATACTCTCTCTCACACACACACACTCTCTCACACACACACATTCTCTCTCACACACATACTGTCTCTCGAACACACACTGCCTCTCAAACACACACTGTCTCTCACGCACACTCTCTCACACGCACTCTCGCTCACACAAACTCTCTCACACACACTCTATCTCACACACTCACCACACTCTCTGTCTCACGCACTCATTCTCTCTCTCTCACACACACACTCACTCTCACACACACTCTCTCATGCACACACACTCTCACACACACACTCTCTCCCGCAGACACACTCTCTCACACACACACACTCTCTCACACGCACACTGTCTCTCTCTCTCACGGAGACTCACTCACACACACACACTCTCTCACACACACTCTCTCTCTCATATGCACACTCTCTCTCACACACTCATTCTCTCTCTCTCACACAAACTCTTTCACACAAACTCTCTCTCTTACACACATTCTCTCTCTCTCACACACACACACACTCTCTCACACATACTCTCTCACGCACGCACACTCTCTCACGCACACACACTCTGACGCACACACACTCTCTCACACACACACTCTCTCACACTCTCTTTCACACACACACTCTCTCACACACTCTCTCTCTCTCACACACATACTCTCTCTCACACACACTCTCTCTCACATAGTCTCTCACGCACACACACTCTCTCTTGCACACACACTCTCGAACACACTCTCTCTCTCACACACACTTTGTCACACACACTCTCTCTCTCTCTCTCACACACACACACTCTCTCTCTCACACACACTCTCTCTCATGCACACTCTCTCACACACACACTCTCTCTCTCACACGCAGACTGTCTCTCTCTCTCACACACTCTCTCTCACGCACACTCTCTCACACACACGTTCTCTCACACACACTCTCTCTCTCACATGCACAGTCTCTCTCTCACGCACACTCTCACACACACACACACTCTCACACACACTCTCTCTCACACACACACTCTCGCTCACACACACACTCTCTCTCACACACTCATTCTCTCACTCTCACACAAACTCTCTCTCTCACACAAACTCTCTCCCTTACACACATTCTCTCTCTCTCACACACACACTCTCTCTATCACACACACTCTCTCACGCACGCACACTCTCTCACGCACACACACTCTCTGACGAACACACACTCTCTCACACACACATTGTCTCTCACACTCTCTTTCACACACTCTCTCTCACACACACACACACTCTCTCTCACACACACACTGTCTCTCACACACACTCACTCTCTCACACACACTCACTCTCTCTCACACTCATTCTCTCTCTCTCACACACACACTCTCTCTCACATACAGTCTCACACACATACAGTCTCACACACACTCTTTCTTACACATCCTCTCTCTCACACACACACACTCTCTCACACACACACATTCTCTCTCACACACACACTGTCTCTCAAACACACACTGTCTCTCAAACACACACTGTCTCTCACGCACACTCTCTCTCACACACACACACTCTCTCTCACACACACTCTCTCACACATACAGTCTCTCACGCACACACACTCTCTCATGCACACACACTCTCTCACACACACATTGTCTCTCACACTCTCTTTCACACACTCTCTCTCACACACTCACACACACTCTCTCTCACACACACACTGTCTCTCACACACACACTCACTCTCTCACACACTCATTCTCTCTCTCTCACACACACACTCTCTCTCACACACTCTCTCACATACAGTCTCTCACGCACACACACTCTCTCATGCACACACACTCTCTCACACACACTCTTTCTCACACATACTCTCTCTCACACACACACTTTCTCACACACACACACTCTCTCACACACACACATTTTCTCTCAAACACACACTGTCTCTCACGCACACTCTCTCACACTCTCTCTCTCTCACACACACACTCTCTCTCTCACACACACTGTCACGCACACACACTCTCTCACCCACACACACTCTCTCACACACGCACTGCCTCTCACACACATACTCTCTTTCACACAGTCTCTCTCACACACACACGCCCTCTCACATGCATAATCTCTCTGACACACACACTCTCTCTCACACACATTCTCTCTCACGCACACTGTCTCTCTCACACACTCTCTCACACACTCTCTCTCACACACACACTCCCTCTCTCACACAACCTCTCTCTCAAACAACCTCTCTCTCTCACAAACTCCCTCTCTCACACACTCTCTCTCCCACACACACACTCTCTCTCTCACACACACTCTCTCTCTCACACGCACTCTCTCACACACACTCTCTCACACACACTCTCGCTCACACAAACTCTCTCACACACACTCTCTCGCACACACACACTCTCTCTCACACACACACTCTCTCTCACACACTCATTCTCTCACTCTCACACAAACTCTCTCTCTCACACAAACTCTCTCCCTTACACACATTCTCTCTCTCTCTCACACACACTCTCTCTCTCACACACACTCTCTCACGCACGCACACTCTCTCACGCACCCACACTCTCTGACGCACACACACTCTCTCACACACACATTGTCTCTCACACTCTCTTTCACACACTCTCTCTCACACACACACACACTCTCTCTCACACACACACTGTCTCTCACACACACACTCTCTCTCACACACACTCACTCTCTCACACACTCATTCTCTCTCTCTCACACATACTCTCTCTCACACACTCATTCTCTCACTCTCACACAAACTCTCTCTCTCACACAAACTCTCTCCCTTACACACATTCTCTCTCTCTCTCACACACACTCCCTCTCTCACACACACTCTCTCACGCACGCACACTCTCTCACGCACACACACTCTCTGACGCACACACATTCACTCACACACACATTGTCTCTCACACTCTCTTTCACACACTCTCTCACACACACACACACACTCTCTCTCACACACACACTGTCTCTCACACACACACTCTCTCTCACACACACTCACTCTCTCACACACTCATTCTCTCTCTCTCACACATACTCTCTCTCACACACACACACTCTCTCACACACACACATTCTCTCTCACACACATACTGTCTCTCGAACACACACTGCCTCTCAAACACACACTGTCTCTCACGCACACTCTCTCACACGCACTCTCGCTCACACAAACTCTCTCACACACACTCTATCTCACACACTCACCACACTCTCTGTCTCACACACTCATTCTCTCTCTCTCACACACACACTCACTCTCACACACACTATCTCATGCACACACACTCTCACACACACACTCTCTCCCGCAGACACACTCTCTCACACACACACACTCTCTCACACGCACACTGTCTCTCTCTCTCACGGAGACTCACTCACACACACACACACTCTCTCACACACACTCTCTCTCTCATATGCACACTCTCTCTCACACACTCATTCTCTCTCTCTCACACAAACTCTTTCACACATACTCTCTCTCTTACACACATTCTCTCTCTCTCTCACACACACACACTCTCTCACACATACTCTCTCACGCACGCACACTCTCTCACGCACACACACTCTGACGCACACACACTCTCTCACACACACACTCTCTCACACTCTCTTTCACACACACACTCTCTCACACACTCTCTCTCTCTCACACACATACTCTCTCTCACACACACTCTCTCTCACATAGTCTCTCACGCACACACACTCTCTCTTGCACACACACTCTCGAACACACTCTCTCTCTCACACACACTTTGTCACACACACTCTCTCTCTCTCTCTCACACACACACACTCTCTCTCTCACACACACTCTCTCTCATGCACACTCTCTCACACACACACTCTCTCTCTCACACGCAGACTGTCTCTCTCTCTCACACACTCTCTCTCACGCACACTCTCTCACACACACGTTCTCTCACACACACTCTCTCTCTCACATGCACAGTCTCTCTCTCACGCACACTCTCTCACACACACACACTCTCACACACACTCTCTCTCACACACACACTCTCGCTCACACACACACTCTCTCTCACACCCTCATTCTCTCACTCTCACACAAACTCTCTCTCTCACACAAACTCTCTCCCTTACACACATTCTCTCTCTCTCACACACACACTCTCTCTATCACACACACTCTCTCACGCACGCACACTCTCTCACGCACACACACTCTCTGACGAACACACACTCTCTCACACACACATTGTCTCTCACACTCTCTTTCACACACTCTCTCTCACACACACACACTCTCTCTCACACACACACTGTCTCTCACACACACTCACT
>NW_027591208.1:45000-52500 GCF_964213995.1 Mustelus asterias | reverse complement strand
TCTCACACACACTCTCTCTCTCTCACATGCACACTCTCTCGCACACACTCATTCTCTCTCTCTCACACAAACTCTCTCACACAAACTCTCTCTCTTACACACATTCTCTCTCTCTCACACACACACAAACTCTCCCTCACACATACTCTCTCACGCGGGCACACTCTCTCACGCACTCACACTCTCTGATGCACACACACTCTCTCACACACACACTCTCTCACACTCTCTTTCACACACTCTCTCTCTCACACACTCATTCTCTCTCTCTCACACACACACACTCTCACACACACTCTCTCACGCACGCACACTCTCTCACGCACACACACTCTCTGACGAACACACACTCTCACACACTCATTGTCTCTCACACTCTCTTTCACACACTCTCTCTCACACACACACACTCTCTCTCACACACACACTGTCTCTCACACACACTCACTCTCTCTCACACACACTCACTCTCTCTCACACTCATTCTCTCTCTCTCACACACACACTCTCTCTCACACACACTCTCTCTCACATACAGTCTCACACACACTCTTTCTTACACATACTCTCTCTCACACACACACACTCTCTCACACACACACATTCTCTCTCACACACACACTGTCTCTCAAACACACACTGTCTCTCAAACACACACTGTCTCTCACGCACACTCTCTCTCACACACACACACTCTCTCTCACACACACTCTCTCACACATACAGTCTCTCACGCACACACACTCTCTCATGCACACACACTCTCTCACACACACATTGTCTCTCACACTCTCTTTCACACTCTCTCTCACACACTCACACACACTCTCTCTCACACACACACTCTCTCTCACACACACTCACTCTCTCTCACACACACTCACTCTCTCACACACTCATTCTCTCTCTCTCAAACACACACTCTCTCTCACACACTCTCTCACATACAGTCTCTCACGCACACACACTCTCTCATGCACACACACTCTCTCACACACACTCTTTCTCACACATACTCTCTCTCACACACACAGTCTCTCACACACACACACTCTCTCACACACACACATTTTCTCTCAAACACACACTGTCTCTCACGCACACTCTCTCACACTCTCTCTCTCACACACACACTCTCTCTCTCTCACACACACTGTCACGCACACACACTCTCTCACCCACACACACTCTCTCACACACGCACTGCCTCTCACACACATACTCTCTTTCACACAGTCTCTCTCACACACACACGCCCTCTCACATGCATAATCTCTCTGACACACACTCTCTCTCACACACATTCTCTCTCACGCACACTGTCTCTCTCACACACTCTCTCACGCACTCTCTCTCACACACACACTCCCTCTCTCACACAACCTCTCTCTCAAACAACCTCTCTCTCTCACAAACTCCCTCTCTCACACACTCTCTCTCCCACACACACACTCTCTCTCTCACACACACTCTCTCTCTCACACGCACTCTCTCACACACACTCTCTCACACGCACTCTCGCTCACACAAACTCTCTCACACACACTCTATCTCACACACTCACCACACTCTCTGTCTCACACACTCATTCTCCCTCTCTCACACACACACTCACTCTCACACACACTCTCTCATGCACACACTCTCTCACACACACACACTCTCTCACACGCACACTGTTTCTCTCTCACGGAGACTCTCTCACACACACACACTCTCTCACACTCTCTCTCACATGCACACTCTCTCTCACACACTCATTCGCTCTCTCACACACAAACTCTCTCACACAAACTCTATCTCTTACACACATTCTCTCTCTCTCACACACACAAACTCTCTCTCACACAGACTCTCTCAAGCACGCACACTCTCTCACGCACACACACTCTCTGATGCACACACACTCTCTCGCACACACACTCTCTCACACTCTCTTTCACACACTCTCTCTCTCACACACTCACTCTCTCTCTCTCACACACACACTCTCTCTCACATACACTCTCTCTCACATCGTCACTCACGCACACACACTCTCTCATGCACACACACTCTCTCACACGCACTCTCTCTCTCTCACACGCACACTGTCTCTCTCTCACGCGCACACTGTCTCTCTCTCACGCAAACTCTTTCACACACACACTCACTCACGCAGACACACTCTCTCACACAAACACACTCTCTCACACGCAGACTGTCTCTCTCTCACGGAGACTCACTCACACACACACACTCTCTCACACACACTCTCTCTCACATGCACACTCTCTCTCACACACTCATTCTCTCTCTCACGCAAACTCTCTCACACAAACTCTCTCTCTTACACACATTCTCTCTCTCTCACACACACACAAACTCTCTCACACATACTCTCTCACGCGGGCACACTCTCTCACGCACTCACACTCTCTGATGCACACACACTCTCTCACACACACTCTTTCTCACACATACTCTCTCTCACACACACACATTCTCTCTCACACACACACTGTCTCTCAAACACACACTGTCTCTCAAACACACACTGTCTCTCACGCACACTCTCTCACACTCTCTCTCTCTCACACACACACTCTCTCTCTCTCACACACACTCTGTCACGCACGCACACTCTCTCACCCACACACACTCTCTCACACACGCACTGCCTCTCACACACATACTCTCTTTCACACAGTCTCTCACACACACACACTCTCTCTCACATGCATAATCTCTCTGACACACACACTCTCTCTAACACACATTCTCTCTCACGCACACTGTCTCTCTCACACACTCTCTCACACACTCTCTCTCACACACACACTCTCTCACACGCACACTGTCTCTCTCTCACGGAGACTCTCTCACACACACACACTCTCTCACACACACTCTCTCTCTCACATGCACACTCTCTCTCACACACTCATTCTCTCTCACACAAACTCTCTCACACAAACTCTCTCTCTTACACACATTCTCTCTCTCACACACACAAACTCTCTCTCACACATACTCTCTCACGCACGCACACTCTCTCACGCACACACACTCTCTGATGCACACACTCTCTCTCACACACACACTCTCTCACGCTCTCTTTCACACACTCTCTCTCTCACACACTCATTCTCTCTCTCTTACACAAACTCTTTCACACAAACTCTCTCTCTTACACACATTCTCTCTCTCTCACACACACACACTCTCTCTCACACATACGCTCTCACGCACGCACACTCTCTCACGCACACACACTCTCTGACGCACACACACTCTCACGCACCCAAACTCTCGCACTCTCTTTCACACGCTCTCTCACACACTCATTCTCTCTCTCTCACACACACACTCTCTCTCACACACACACTCTCTCTCACACACACACTCTCTCTCACATAGTCTCTCACGCACACACACTCTCTCATGCACACACACTCTCTCACACACACTCTCTCTCTCACACACACTTTCTCACACACACTCTCTCTCTCACACGCACACTGTCTCTCTCTCCCGCACACTCTTTCACACGCACACTCTCTTTCACACACTCTCTCACGCACACTCTTTCACACGCACACTCTCTCTCACGCACACTCTCTCACACACACGCTCTCTCACACACACTCTCTCTCTCACACGCACAGTCTCTCACGCAAACTCTCTCACACATACACACTCTCTCACACACACTCTCTCTCACACACACACTCTCTCTCACACACACACTCTCTCTCACACACTCATTCTCTCACTCTCACACAAACTCTCTCTCTCACACAAACTCTCTCCCTTGCACACATTCTCTCTCTCTCACACACACTCTCTCACGCACGCACACTCTCTCACGCACACACACTCTCTGACGCACACACACTCTCTCACACACTCATTGTCTCTCACACTCTCTTTCACAGACTCTCTCTCACACACACACACACACTCTCTCTCACACACACACTGTCTCTCACACACACTCTCTCTCTCACACACACACTCTCTCTCACACACATTCTCTCTCACGCACACTGTCTCTCTCACACACTCTCTCACACACTCTCTCTCACACACACACTCTCTCACACGCACACTGTCTCTCTCTCTCACGGAGACTCTCTCACACACACACACTCTCTCACACACACTCTCTCTCTCACATGCACACTCTCTCTCACACACTCATTCTCTCTCACACAAACTCTCTCACACAAACTCTCTCTCTTACACACATTCTCTCTCACACACACAAACTCTCTCTCACACATACTCTCTCACGCACGCACACTCTCTCACGCACACACACTCTCTGATGCACACACACTCTCTCACACACACACTCTCTCATGCTCTCTTTCACACACTCTCTCTCTCACACACTCATTCTCTCTCTCTTACACAAACTCTTTCACACAAACTCTCTCTCTTACACACATTCTCTCTCTCTCACACACACACACTCTCTCTCACACATACGCTCTCACGCACGCACACTCTCTCACGCACACACACTCTCTGACGCACACACACTCTCACGCACCCAAACTCTCGCACTCTCTTTCACACGCTCTCTCACACACTCATTCTCTCTCTCTCACACACACACTCTCTCTCACACACACTCTCTCTCACATAGTCTCTCACGCACACACACTCTCTCATGCACACACACTCTCTCACACACACTCTCTCTCTCACACACACTTTCTCACACACACTCTCTCTCTCACACGCACACTGTCTCTCTCTCCCGCACACTCTTTCACACGCACACTCTCTTTCACACACTCTCTCACACACACTCTTTCACACGCACACTCTCTCTCACGCACACTCTCTCACACACACGCTCTCTCACACACACTCTCTCTCTCACACGCACAGTCTCTCACGCAAACTCTCTCACACATACACACTCTCTCACATACACTCTCTCTCACACACACACTCTCTCTCACACACACACTCTCTCTCACACACTCATTCTCTCACTCTCACACAAACTCTCTCTCTCACACAAACTCTCTCCCTTACACACATTCTCTCTCTCTCACACACACTCTCTCACGCACGCACACTCTCTCACGCACACACACTCTCTGACGCACACACACTCTCTCACACACTCATTGTCTCTCACACTCTCTTTCACAGACTCTCTCTCACACACACACACACACTCTCTCTCACACACACACACACACTCTCTCTCACACACACTCTCTCTCTCACACACACACTCTCTCTCACACACATTCTCTCTCACGCACACTGTCTCTCTCACACACTCTCTCACACACTCTCTCACACACACACTCCCTCTCTCACACACTCTCTCTCCCACACACACACTCTCTGTCTCACACACACTCTCTCTCTCACACGCACTCTCTCACACACTCTCTCACACGCACTCTCGCTCACACAAACTCTCTCACACACACTCTATCTCACGCACTCACCACACTCTCTGTCTCACACACTCATTCTCCCTCTCTCACACACACACTCACTCTCACACACACTCTCTCATGCACACACTCTCTCACACACTCTCTCACACGCACACTGTTTCTCTCTCACGGAGACTCTCTCACACACACACACTCTCTCACACACACTCTCTCTCTCTCACATGCACACTCTCTCTCACACACTCATTCTCTCTCTCTCACACAAACTCTCTCACACAAACTCTCTCTCTTACACACATTCTCTCTCTCTCACACACACACAAACTCTCTCACACATACTCTCTCACGCGGGCACACTCTCTCACGCACTCACACTCTCTGATGCACACACACTCTCTCACACACACACTCTCTCACACTCTCTTTCACACACTCTCTCTCACACACTCATTCTCTCTCTCTCTCACACACACTCTCTCTCACATACACTCTCTCTCACATAGTCACTCACGCACACACACTCTCTGATGCACACACACTCTCTCACACACACACTCTCTCACGCTCTCTTTCACACACTCTCTCTCTCACACACTCATTCTCTCTCTCTTACACAAACTCTTTCAGACAAACTCTCTCTCTTACACACATTCTCTCTCTCTCACACACACACACTCTCTCTCACACATACGCTCTCACGCACGCACACTCTCTCACGCACACACACTCTCTGACGCACACACACTCTCACGCACCCAAACTCTCGCACTCTCTTTCACACGCTCTCTCACACACTCATTCTCTCTCTCTCACACACACACTCTCTCTCACACACACTCTCTCTCACATAGTCTCTCACGCACACACACTCTCTCATGCACACACACTCTCTCACACACACTCTCTCTCTCACACACACTTTCTCACACACACTCTCTCTCTCACACGCACACTGTCTCTCTCTCCCGCACACTCTTTCACATGCACACTCTCTTTCACACGCTCTCTCACGCACACTCTTTCACACGCACACTCTCTCTCACGCACACTCTCTCACACACACGCTCTCTCACACACACTCTCTCTCTCACACGCACAGTCTCTCACGCAAACTCTCTCACATACACACACTCTCTCTCACACACACTCTCTCTCTCACACACACTTTCTCTCACACACACTCTCTCTCTCTCTCTCTCATACACACTCTCTCTCACACTCTCTCTCATGCACACTCTCACACACACACTCACACACACACTCTCTCTCTCACACGCACCCTGTATCTCTCTCATGCACACTCTTTCACACGCACACTCTCTCTCACCCACATACTCTCTCTCACACACACTCTGTCTCTCACTCACACTCTCTCTCACGCAGACTCTCTCACACACACGCTCTCTCACACACTCATTCTCTGTCTCTTACACACACACTCTCTCGCACACAAACTCTCTCATGCACACACACTCTCTCATGCACACACTCTCTCTCACACACACTCTTTCTCTCACACACACTCTCTCTCACACACACTCTCTCTCACACACTCTCTCTCACGCATACTCTCTCACACACACACTCTCTCTCTCACACGCACACTGTCTCTCTCACGCACACTCTCTCTCACGCACACTCTCTCTCACCCACATACTCTCTCTCACACACACTCTGTCTCTCACACACACTCTCCCTCACGCACTCTCTCTCACACACACGCTCTCTCACACACACACTCTCTCTCTCACGCGCACACTGTCTCTCTCTCACGCACATTCTCTCAAACACACACACTCTCTCACACAAACTCTCTCACACACACTCTTTCTCTCACACACACACTCTCACACACACACTCTCTCTCACACACACACTCTCTCACGCACACACTCTCTCTCACGCACACACTTTCTGACGCACACACACTCTCTCTCACACACACTCTCGCTCACACACACACACACTCTCTCTCACACACACACTCTCTCTCACACACTCATTCTCTCGCTCTCACACAAACTCCCTCTCTCACACAAACTCTCTCTTACACACATTCTCTCTCTCTCACACACACACACTCTCTCTC
>NW_027591208.1:20000-25000 GCF_964213995.1 Mustelus asterias | reverse complement strand
CTCTTCACACACTCTCTCTCACACACACACTGTCTCCCAAACACACTGTCTATCACACAGACACTCTCTCTCACACACACACACTCTCACACACACACACACTCTCTCACACACACACTCTCTCTCACACGCACACACTCTCTCACACACACTCTCTCTCTCACACACACACTGACGCATACACACACTCGCACACACTCTCCCTCACACACGCACTCTCTCTCACACACACTCTGACTCTCTCACACACACACTCTCGCTCTCACACACACTCTCTCATACACACACTCTCTCTCTCACTCACACATTCTCTCTCTCACACACTCTCTCTCACACACACTCTCACGCACACACACTCTCTCACGCACATACACTCTCTCCCCGCGCACACTTTCTCACTCTCACTCTCTCTCTCACGCACACTCTCTCACACACACTCTCTCTCATGCACTCTCTATCTCACATTGACACTCTCTCTCTCACACACACTCTTTCTCTCACATACACACTCTGTCACACACAAACTCTCTCACACACAATCTCTCCCACACACATTTTCTCACACACTCTCTCTCACAGACACTCACACACACACACACTCTCTCTCACACACACACTCTCTCTCACACATACTGTCTCTCACACACACACTCTCTCTCACACACACTCTCTCTCACACACACACTCTCTCACGCACACACTCTCTCTCACACAGTGTATCTCACACACACACTCTCTCTCACACACACACTCTCTCTCACACATACTGTCTCTCACACACACACTCGCTCTCACATACACACTCTCTCTCACACACACTCTCACACACACTCACATACACACTCTCCCTGTCTCACACACTCTCACACACTCACACTCTCTCTCACACACACACTCTCTCTCACACATACTCTCTCTCACACACACACCCTCTCTCACACATACACTCTCTCACCTCCCCATCTCTCTCACACACACACTCTCTCACACACACACTCTCTCTCTCACACACACCCTCTCTCTCTCACATACACTCTCTCTCTCACACACACTCTCGCTCACACACACACTCTCTCTCTCACACACACTCTCTCTCACACACACACTCTCACACACGCTGTCTCACACACACTCTCTCTCTCACAGACACTCTCTCATGCACGCTCTCTCTCACACACTCTCTCACACACACTCTCACACACACTCTCACACGCAATCTATCTCACGCACACTCTCTCTCACACACATATTCTCTCATACACTCTCTCACACACACACTCTCTCACACACACACGCTCTCTCTCACACACTCTCTCTTTCACACACTCTCTCTCTTCACACACTATCTCTCACACACACACTGTCTCTCAAACACACACTGTCTCTCACACAGACACTCTCTCTCTCACGCACACTCTCTCACACACACGCTCTCTCACACACACCCTCTCTCTCTCACATACACTCTCTCTCTCACACACACTCTCGCTCACACATACACTCTCTCACCTCCCCATCTCTCTCACACACACACTCTCTCTCTCACACACTCTCTCTCACGCACACTCTCTCACACACACACGCTCTCTCACACACCCCCTCTCCCTCTCACATACACTCTCTCTCTCACACACACTCTCGCTCACACACACTCTCTCTCACACGCACTCTCTCTCACACACACACACTCTCACACACGCTGTCTCACACACTCTCTCTCTCACAGGCACACTCTCTCATGCACACTCTCTCACACACTCTCTCACACACACTCTCACACGCAAACTCTCTCACGCACACTCTCTCTCACACACACATTCTCTCATACACTCTCACACACACACTCTCTCACACACACACTCTCTCACACACACACGCTCTCTCTCACACACTCTCTCTTTCACACACTCTCTCTCTTCACACACTCTCTCTCACACACACACTGTCTCTCAAACACACTGTCTATCACACAGACACTCTCTCTCACACACACACACTCTCACACACACACACTCTCTCACACACACACTCTCTCTCACACGCACACACTCTCTCACACACACTCTCTCTCTCACACACACACTGACGCATACACACACTCGCACACACTCTCCCTCACACACGCACTCTCTCTCACACACACTCTGACTCTCTCACACACACACTCTCGCTCTCACACACACTCTCTCATACACACACTCTCTCTCTCACTCACACATTCTCTCTCTCTCACACACTCTCTCTCACACACACTCTCACGCACACACACTCTCTCACGCACATACACTCTCTCCCCGCGCACACTTTCTCACTCTCACTCTCTCTCTCACGCACACTCTCTCACACACACTCTCTCTCATGCACTCTCTATCTCACACTGACACTCTCTCTCTCACACACACTCTTTCTCTCACATACACACTCTGTCACACACAAACTCTCTCACACACAATCTCTCCCACACACATTTTCTCACACACTCTCTCTCACAGACACTCACACACACACACACTCTCTCTCACACACACACTCTCTCTCACACATACTGTCTCTCACACACACACTCTCTCTCACACACACTCTCTCTCACACACACACTCTCTCACGCACACACTCTCTCTCACACAGTGTATCTCACACACACACTCTCTCTCACACACACACTCTCTCTCACACATACTGTCTCTCACACACACACTCGCTCTCACATACACACTCTCTCTCACACACACTCTCACACACACTCACATACACACTCTCCCTGTCTCACACACTCTCACACACTCACACTCTCTCTCACACACACACTCTCTCTCACACATACTCTCTCTCACACACACACCCTCTCTCACACATACACTCTCTCACCTCCCCATCTCTCTCACACACACACTCTCTCTCACGCACACACTCTCTCTCACACACTCTCTCTCTCACACTCTCTATTTCATACTCACACTCTCGCTCTCACACAGTCATTCTCTCTGCCTCTCACACACACTCTCTCACACACTCTCACACACACACACACACACACTGTCTCACACACACTCTCCATCACATACTCTCTCTCACACACACTCTCTCACACACACACTCTCTCACACACACACTCTGTCACACACACACTCTCTCTCTCACGCACACTCTCTCACACACTGTCTCTCTCTCACACACACTTTCGCTCACACACACTCTCTCTCTCACACACACTCTCTCTCACACACACACTCTCACACACGCTGTCTCACAGACACACTCTCTCTCACAGACACTCTCTCATGCACACTCTCTCTCACACACTCTCTCACACACACTCTCACACACAATCTCACATGCAATCTCTCTCACGCACACTCTCTCTCACACACATATTCTCTCATACACTCTCTCACACACACTCTCTCACACACACACTCTCTCACACACACACGCTCTCTCTCACACACTCTCTCTTTCACACACTCTCTCTCTTCACACACTATCTCTCACACACACACTGTCTCTCAAACACACTGTCTCTCACACAGACACTCTCTCTCTCACGCACACTCTCTCACACACACGCTCTCTCACACACACCCTCTCTCTCTCACATACACTCTCTCTCTCACACACACTCTCGGTCACACATACACTCTCTCACCTCCCCATCTCTCTCACACACACTCTCTCACGCACACACTCTCTCTCACACACACACACTTTCTCTCACACACACTCTCTCTCTCTCACAGACACACTCTCTCTCTCACACACACACTCTCTGACGCACACTCTCTCACACACACTCTCTCTCTCACATGCACACTGTCTCTCTCTCACGCACACTCTTTCACACGCACACTCTCTCTCACCCACATATTCTCTCTCACGCACACTCTGTCTCTCCCACACACTCTCTCTCACGCACACTCTCTTACACACACACTCTCTCTCTCACACGCACACTGTCTCTCTCTCACGCCCACTCTCTCACACACACACACTCTCTCACACACTCATTCTCTCTCTCTCACACAAACTCTCTCTCTCACACACTCTCTCACACACACACACACACTCTCTCTCACACACACACTGTCTCTCACACACATTCGCTATCTCTCACACACACTCACTCTCTCACACACTCATTCTCTCTCTCTCACACACACACTCTCTCTCACATACAGTCTCTAACGCACACACTCTCTGATGCACACACACTCTCTCACACACACTCTCTCTCACACAGACACTCTCTCTCACACACACACTCTCTCTCACACACACACACTCTCTCACACACACACTCTCTCTCACACGCACACACTCTCTCACACACACTCTCTCTCACACACACTGACGCACACACACACTTGCACTCACTCTTCCTCACACACGCACTCTCGCTCACACACACTCTGACTCTCTCACACACACTCTCTCATGCACACTCTCTCACACTCTCTCTCTCTCAGACACACACTCTCTCTCTCGCACACACACTCTCTCACGCACACACACTCTGTCACCCACACACACTCTCTCATACACGCACTGCCTCTCACACACATACTCTCTTTCACACAGTTTCTCACACACACACCCTCTCTCTCACATGCATAATCTCTCTGACACACACTCGCTCTCACACACACTCTCTCTCACACACACACTCTATCTCACACACTCTGTCACACACTCTCTCTCACACACACACTCTCTCTCACACACACACTCTCTCTCACGCACACTCTCTCTCACACACACTCTCTCTCACACACACACTCTCTCTCACACACACTCTCTCTCTCTCACATACACTCTCACACACACACACTCTCTCTCACAAACACTCTCACACACACTCACATACACACTCTCCCTGTCTCACACACTCTCACACACTCACACTCTCTCTCACACACACACTCTCTCTCACACATACTCTCTCTCACACACACACTCTCTCTCACACACACTCTCTCTCACACACACACTCTCTCTCACACATA
>NW_027591208.1:0-10000 GCF_964213995.1 Mustelus asterias | reverse complement strand
CACGCACGCACTCTCTCACGCACACACACTCTCTCACACACACTCTCTATCTCTCTCTCACACACACACACTCTCTCTCTCACACACTCTCTCTCATGCACACTCTCTCACACACACACACTCTCACACACACACTCTCTCTCTCACATGCTCACTGTCTCTCTCTCACGCACACTCTCTCACACACACTCTCTCTCACACACACTCTCTCTCACACACACACTCTCTCTCACACACTCATTCTCTCTCTCTCACACAAACTCTATCTCTTACACACAATCTCTCTCTCTCACACACACACACTCTCTCTCACACACACTCTCTCACGCACGCACTCTCTCACGCACACACACTCTCTCACACACACACTCTCTCATACTCTCTTTCACACACTCTCTCTCACACACACACACACACACACTCTCTCTCACACACACACTCTCACACACATTCGCTATCTCTCACACACACTCACTCTCTCACACACTCATTCTCTCTCTCTCACACACACACACTTTCTCACATACAGTCTCTCACGCACCCACACTCTCTCATGCACACACACTCTCTCACACACACATTCTCTCTCACACACACACTGTCTCTCAAACACACACTGTCTCTCAAACACACACTATCTCTCACGCACACTCTCTCACACTCTCTCTCTCAAACACACTCTCTCTCACACACTCTCTCACGCACACACACTCTCTCACCCACACACACTCTCTCACACATGCACTGCCTCTCACACACATACTCTCTTTCACACAGTCTCTCACACACACACTCTCTCTCTCACATGCATAAACTCTCTGACACACACACTCTCTCACACACTTTCTCTCACACACACTCCCTCTCTCACACAACCTCTCTCTCAAACAACCACTCTCTCTCACAAACTCCCTCTCTCACACACTCTCTCTCCCACACACACACACTCTCTCTCACACACATTCTCTCACGCACACACTCTCTCACACACAAACTCTCTCACACACACTCTCCCTCACACATTTTCTCACACACTCTCTCTCACACACACTCACACACACACACACTCTCTCTCACACACACACTCTCTCTCACACATACTGTCTCTCACACACACTCTCTCTCTATCACACACTCTCTCACACACTCATTCTCTCTCTCTCACAAACACACTCTCTCACATACAGTCTCTCACGCACACACACTCTCTCATGCACACACACTCTCTCACACACACTCTTTCTCACACATACTCTCTCACACACACACACTCTCTCTCACACACACAATCTCTCTCACACACACACTGTCTCTCAAACACACACTGTCTCTCAAACACACACTATCTCTCACGCACACTCTCTCACACTCTCTCTCTCTCACACACACTCTCTCTCTCACACACACTCTCTCACGAACAGACACTCTCTCACCCACACACACTCTCTCACACATGCACTGTCTCTCACACACATACTCTCTTTCACACAGTCTCTCACACACACACTCTCTCTCTCACATGCATAATCTCTCTGACACACACACTCTCTCTCACACACATTCTCTCTCACGCACACTGTCTCTCTCACACACTCGCTCTCACACACACGCTCCCTCTCTCACACAACCTCTCTCTCAAACAACCTCTCGCTCTCACAAACTCCCTCTCTCACACACTCTCTCTCCCACACACACACTCTCTCTCTCTCTCACACACTCTCTCACGCACACTCTCTCTCACACACTCATTCTCTCTCTCTTACACACACACTCTCTCTCACACAAAGTCTCTCATGCACACACTCTCACGCACACACACTCTCTCACACACACACACACTTTCTCTCACACACACTCTCTATCTCTCTCTCACACACACACTCTCTCTCTCACACACTCTCTCTCATGCACACTCTCTCACACACACACTCTCTCACACACACACTCTCTCTCTCACATGCTCACTGTCTCTCTCTCACGCACACTCTCTCACACACACTCTCTCTCACACACACTCTCTCTCACACACACACTCTCTCTCACACACTCATTCTCTCTCTCTCACACAAACTCTCTCTCTTACACACAATCTCTCTCTCTCACACACACACACTCTCTCTCACACACACTCTCTCACGCACGCACTCTCTCACGCACACACACTCTCTCACACACACACTCTCTCATACTCTCTTTCACACACTCTGTCTCACACACACACACACACACACACACACTCTCTCTCACACACACACTCTCACACACATTCGCTATCTCTCACACACACTCACTCTCTCACACACTCATTCTCTCTCTCTCACACACACACACTTTCTCACATACAGTCTCTCACGCACCCACACTCTCTCATGCACACACACTCTCTCACACACACATTCTCTCTCACACACACACTGTCTCTCAAACACACACTGTCTCTCAAACACACACTATCTCTCACGCACACTCTCTCACACTCTCTCTCTCAAACACACTCTCTCTCACACACTCTCTCACGCACACACAATCTCTCACCCACACACACTCTCTCACACATGCACTGCCTCTCACACACATACTCTCTTTCACACAGTCTCTCACACACACACTCTCTCTCTCACATGCATAAACTCTCTGACACACACACTCTCTCACATACTTTCTCTCACACACACTCCCTCTCTCACACAACCTCTCTCTCAAACAACCACTCTCTCTCACAAACTCCCTCTCTCTCACACTCTCTCTCCCACACACACACACTCTCTCTCACACACATTCTCTCACGCACACACTCTCTCACACACAAACTCTCTCACACACACTCTCTCCCTCACACATTTTCTCACACACTCTCTCTCACACACACTCACACACACACACTCTCTCTCACACACACACTCTCTCTCACACATACTGTCTCTCACACACACACTCTCTCTCACACACACTCTCTCTCACACACACTCTCTCTCACACACACCCTCGCTCTCACATGCACACTCTCTCTCACACACACTCTCACACACACTCACATACACACTCTCCCTGTCTCCCACACTCTCACACACTCACACTCTCTCTCACACACACACTCTCTCTCACACATACTCTCTCTCACACACACACCCTCTCTCACACATACACTCTCTCACCTCCCCATCTCTCTCACACACACACTCTCTCTCATGCACACACTCTCTCTCACACACTCTCTCTCACACACTCTCTATTTCACACTCACACTCTCGCTCTCACACAGTCATTCTCTCTGCCTCTCACACACACTCTCACACACACACACACACACTGTCTCACACACACTGTCTCTCACACACACACTCTGTCACACACACACTCTCTCTCTCACGCACACTCTCTCACACACATGCTCTCTCACACACACCCTCTCTCTCTCACATACACTCTCTCTCACACACACTCTCGCTCACACACACACTCTCTCTCTCACACACACTCTCTCTCACACACACACACACTCTCACACACGCTGTCTCACAGACACTCTCTCTCTCACAGACACTCTCTCATGCACACTCTCTCTCACACACTCTCTCACACACACTCTCACACACACTCTCACACGCAATCTCTCTCACGCACACTCTCTTTCACACACATATTCTCTCATACACTCTCTCACACACACTCTCTCACACACACACTCTCTCACACACACACGCTCTCTCTCACACACTCTCTCTTTCACACACTCTCTCTCTTCACACACTATCTCTCACACACACACTGTCTCTCAAACACACACTGTCTCTCACACAGACACTCTCTCTCTCACGCACACTCTCTCACACACACGCTCTCTCACACACACCCTCTCTCTCTCACATACACTCTCTCTCTCACACACACTCTCGCTCACACATACACTCTCTCACCTCCCCATCTCTCTCACACACACACTCTCTCACGCACACACTCTCTCTCACACACACACACTTTCTCTCACACACACTCTCTCTCTCACACACACACTCTCTCTCTCACACACACACTCTCTGACGCACACTCTCTCACACACACACTCTCTCACACACACACACTCTCTCTCACATGCACTGTCTCTCTCTCACGCACACTCTCTCTCACGCACACTCTCTCACACACACGCTCTCTCACACACACACTCTCTCTCTCACACGCACACTGTCTCTCTCTCACGCACACTCTCTCACACACACTCTCTCTCACACACACTCTCTCTCACACACACACTATCTCTCACACACTCATTCTCTCTCTCTCACACAAACTCTCTCTCTTACACACATTCTCTCTCTCTCACACACACACACACACTCTCTCTCACACACACTCTCTCACGCACGCACTCTCTCACGCACACACATTCTCTCACACACATAACGTCTCTCATACTCTCTTTCACACACTCTCTCTCTCACACACACACACTCTCTCTCACACACACACTCTCTCACACACATTCGCTATCTCTCACACACACTCACTCTCACACACTCATTCTCTCTCTCTCACACACACACTCTCTCTCACATACAGTCTCTCATGCTCCCACACTCTCTGATGCACACACATTCTCTCACACACATAACGTCTCTCATACTCTCTTTCACACACTCTCTCTCTCACACACACACACACTCTCTCTCACACACACACTCTCTCACACACATTCGCTATCTCTCACACACACACACTGTCTCTCAAACACACACTGTCTCTCAAACATACACTATCTCTCACGCACACTCTCTCACACTCTCTCTCTCAAACACACACTCTCTCTCTCTCACACTCTCTCTCACGCACACACACTCTCTCACCCACACACACTCTCTCACACACGCACTGCCTCTCACACACATACTCTCTTTCACACAGTCTCTCACACACACACACTCTCTCTCACATGCATAATCTCTCTGACACACACACTCTCTCACACACTTTCTCTCACACACACACTCCCTCTCTCACACAACCTCTCTCTCAAACAACCTCTCTCTCTCACAAACTCCCTCTCTCACACACTCTCTCTCCCACACACACACACTCTCTCTCACACACACTCTCTCACGCACACACTCTCTCACACACAAACTCTCTCACACACACTCTCTCCCACACACATTTTCTCACACACTCTCTCTCACACACACACACACTCTCTCTCACACACACACTCTCTCTCACACATACTGTCTCTCACACACACACTCTCTCTCACACACACTCTCTCTCACACACACTCTCTCTCACACACACACTCTCTCACGCACACACTCTCTCTCACACAGTGTATCTCACACACACACTCTCTCTCACACATACTGTCTCTCACACACACACTCGCTCTCACATACACACTCTCTCTCACACACACTCTCACACACACTCACATACACACTCTCCCTGTCTCACACACTCTCACACATTAACACTCTCTCTCACACACACGCTCTCTCTCACACATACTCTCTCTCACACACACACCCTCTCTCACACATATACTCTCTCACCTCCCCATCTCTCTCACACACACACTCTCTCTCACGCACACACTCTCTCTCACACACTCTCTCTCACACACTCTCTATTTCACACTCACACTCTCGCTCTCACACAGTCATTCTCTCTGCCTCTCACACACACTCTCTCACACACTCTCACACACACACACACACACTGTCTCACACACACTCTCCATCACATACTCTCTCTCACACACACACTCTCTCTCACACACTCTCTCACAAACACACTCTGTCACACACACACTCTCTCTCTCGCACACTCTCTCACACACATGCTCTCTCACACACACCCTCTCTCTCTCACATACACTCTCTCTCTCACACACACTCTCGCTCACACACACACTCTCTTTCTCACACACACTCTCTCTCACACACACACACTCTCACACATGCTGTCTCACACACACTCTCTCTCTCACGCACTCTCTCTCACACACATATTCTCTCATACACTCTCTCACACACACTCTCTCACACACACACTCTCTCACACACACACGCTCTCTCTCACACACTCTCTCTTTCACACACTCTCTCTCTTCACACACTCTCTCTCACACACACACTGTCTCTCAAACACACACTGTCTCTCACACAGACACTCTCTCTCTCACGCACACTCTCTCACACACACGCTCTCTCACACACACCCTCTCTCTCTCACTTACACTCTCTCTCTCACACACACTCTCACTCACACACACACTCTCTCTCTCTCACACACACTCTCTCTCACACACTCTGTCTCTCACACACACTCTCTCTCACGCACACTCTCTCACACACACGCTCTCTCACACACACACTCTCTCTCTCTCACACGCACACACTCTCTCACACAGACTCTCTCTCCCAGACACACTCTCTCTCACATACAGTCTC
The DNA here is from genome assembly GCF_964213995.1 of Mustelus asterias. Classification (NCBI taxonomy): domain Eukaryota; kingdom Metazoa; phylum Chordata; class Chondrichthyes; order Carcharhiniformes; family Triakidae; genus Mustelus; species Mustelus asterias. The sequence goes on along the minus strand of NW_027591208.1, from coordinate 3,560 downwards.
TCACGCACACACACTCTCTGATGCACACACACTCTCTCACACACACTCTTTCTCACACATACTCTCTCTCACACACACACACTCTCTCACACACACACATTCTCTCTCACACACACACAGTCTCTCAAACACACACTGTCTCTCAAACACACACTGTCTCTCACGCACACTCTCTCACACTCTCTCTCTCACACCCCCACTCTCTCTCTCTCACACACTCTCTCACGCACACACACTCTCTCACCCACACACACTCTCTCACACATGCACTGCCTCTCACACACATACTCTCTTTCGCACAGTCTCTCACACACACACACTCTCTCTCACATGCATAACCTCTCTGACACACACACTCTCTCACACACTTTCTCTCACACACACACTCTCCCTCTCACACAACCTCTCGCTCAAACAACCTCTCTCTCTCACAAACTCCCTCTCTCACACACACTCTCTCTCACACACATATTGTCTCATACACTCTCTCACACACACTCTCTCACACACACACTCTCTCACACACACACGCTCTCTCTCACACACTCTCTCTTTCACACACTCTCTCTCTTCACACACTCTCTCTCACACACACACTGTCTCTCAAACACACACTGTCTCTCACAAAGACACTCTCTCTCTCTCACGCACACTCTCTCACACACACGCTCTCTCACACACACCCTCTCTCTCTCACTTACACTCTCTCTCTCACACACACTCTCACTCACACACACACTCTCTCTCTCACACACACTCTCTCTCACACACACACACTCTCACACACGCTGTCTCACACACACTCTCTCTCACACACACTCTCTCTCACGCACACTCTCTCACACATACGCTCTCTCACACACACACTCTCTCTCTCTCACACGCACACACTCTCTCACACAGACTCTCTCTCACAGACACACTCTCTCTCGCACACTCATTCTCTCTCTCTCACACACACACTCTCTCTCACATAGTCTCTCACGCACACACACTCTCTGATGCACACACACTCTCTCACACACACTCTTTCTCACACATACTCTCTCTCACACACACACACTCTCTCACACACACACATTCTCTCTCACACACACACAGTCTCTCAAACACACACTGTCTCTCAAACACACACTGTCTCTCACGCACACTCTCACACTCTCTCTCTCACACCCCCACTCTCTCTCTCTCACACACTCTCTCACGCACACACACTCTCTCACCCACACACACTCTCTCACACATGCACTGCCTCTCACACACATACTCTCTTTCGCACAGTCTCTCACACACACACACTCTCTCTCACATGCATAACCTCTCTGACACACACACTCTCTCACACACTTTCTCTCACACACACACTCTCCCTCTCCCACAACCTCTCGCTCAAACAACCTCTCTCTCTCACAAACTCCCTCTCTCACACACTCTCTCTCCCACACACACACACACTCTCTGTCTCTCACACACTCTCTTCACGCACACACTCTCTCACACACAAACTCTCTCACACACACTCTCTCACACACACATTCTCTCACACACTCTCTCTCACACACACTCTCTCTCACACACACACTCTCTCTCACACATACTGTCTCCCGCACACACACTTTCTCTCACACACACACTCTCTCACGCACACACTCTCTCTCACGCACACACTCTCTCTCACACAGTGTATCTCACACATACTGTCTCTCACACACTATCTCTCACACACTCATTCTCTCTCTCTCACACAAACTCTCTCTCTTACACACATTCTCTCTCTCTCACACACACACACACACTCTCTCTCACACACACTCTCTCACGCACGCACTCTCTCACGCACACACATTCTCTCACACACATAACGTCTCTCATACTCTCTTTCACACACTCTCTCTCTCACACACACACACTCTCTCTCACACACACACTCTCTCACACACATTCGCTATCTCTCACACACACTCACTCTCACACCAACAAACTCATTCTCTCTCTCTCACACACACACTCTCTCTCACATACAGTCTCTCACGCTCCCACACTCTCTGATGCACACACATTCTCTCACACACATAACGTCTCTCATACTCTCTTTCACACACTCTCTCTCTCACACACACACACACTCTCTCTCACACACACACTCTCTCACACACATTCGCTATCTCTCACACACACACACTGTCTCTCAAACACACACTGTCTCTCAAACATACACTATCTCTCACGCACACTCTCTCACACTCTCTCTCTCAAACACACACTCTCTCTCTCTCACACTCTCTCTCACGCACACACACTCTCTCACCCACACACACTCTCTCACACACGCACTGCCTCTCACACACATACTCTCTTTCACACAGTCTCTCACACACACACACTCTCTCTCACATGCATAATCTCTCTGACACACACACTCTCTCACACACTTTCTCTCACACACACACTCCCTCTCTCACACAACCTCTCTCTCAAACAACCTCTCTCTCTCACAAACTCCCTCTCTCACACACTCTCTCTCCCACACACACACACTCTCTCTCACACACACTCTCTCACGCACACACTCTCTCACACACAAACTCTCTCACACACACTCTCTCCCACACACATTTTCTCACACACTCTCTCTCACACACACACACACTCTCTCTCACACACACACTCTCTCTCACACATACTGTCTCTCACACACACACTCTCTCTCACACACACTCTCTCTCACACACACTCTCTCTCACACACACACTCTCACGCACACACTCTCTCTCACACAGTGTATCTCACACACACACTCTCTCTCACACATACTGTCTCTCACACACACACTCGCTCTCACATACACACTCTCTCTCACACACACTCTCACACACACTCACATACACACTCTCCCTGTCTCACACACTCTCACACATTAACACTCTCTCTCACACACACGCTCTCTCTCACACATACTCTCTCTCACACACACACCCTCTCTCACACATATACTCTCTCACCTCCCCATCTCTCTCACACACACACTCTCTCTCACGCACACACTCTCTCTCACACACTCTCTCTCACACACTCTCTATTTCACACTCACACTCTCGCTCTCACACAGTCATTCTCTCTGCCTCTCACACACACTCTCTCACACACTCTCACACACACACACACACACTGTCTCACACACACACTCTCCATCACATACTCTCTCTCACACACACACTCTCTCTCACACACTCTCTCACAAACACACTCTGTCACACACACACTCTCTCTCTCGCACACTCTCTCACACACATGCTCTCTCACACACACCCTCTCTCTCTCACATACACTCTCTCTCTCACACACACTCTCGCTCACACACACACTCTCTTTCTCACACACACTCTCTCTCACACACACACACTCTCACACATGCTGTCTCACACACACTCTCTCTCTCACGCACTCTCTCTCACACACATATTCTCTCATACACTCTCTCACACACACTCTCTCACACACACACTCTCTCACACACACACGCTCTCTCTCACACACTCTCTCTTTCACACACTCTCTCT
>NW_027591207.1:7500-102895 GCF_964213995.1 Mustelus asterias | reverse complement strand
GCACTGTCAGAGGGTCAGTGCTGAGGGAGTGCCGCATCGTCAGAGGGTCAGTGCTGAGGGAGTGCCGCACTGTCAGAGGGTCAGTGCTGATGGGAGTGCCGCACTGTCAGAGGTCAGTACTGAGGGAGTGCCGCACTGTCAGAGGGTCAGTGCTGAGGGAGTGCCGCACTGTCAGAGGGTCAGTGCTGAGGGAGTGCAGCACTGTCAGAGGGTCAGTGCTGAGGGAGTGCAGCACTGTCAGAGGGTCAGTACTGAGGGAGTGCCGCACTGTCAGAGGGTCAGTACTGAGGGAGTGCCGCACTGTCAGAGGGTCAGTGCTGAGGGAGTGCCGCACTGTCAGAGGGTCAGTGCTGAGGGAGTGCCGCACTGTCAGAGGGTCAGTACTGAGGGAGTGCCGCACTGTCAGAGGTCAGTGCTGAGGGAGTGCCGCACTGTCAGAGGGTCAGTACTGAGGGAGTGCCGCACTGTCAGAGGGTCAGTGCTGAGGGAGTGCCGCACTGTCAGAGGATCAGTGCTGAGGGAGTGCCGCACTGTCAGAGGGTCAGTGCTGAGGGAGTGCCGCACTGTCAGAGCGTCAGTGCTGAGGGAGTGCCGCACTGTCAGTGGATCAGTGCTGAGGGAGTGCCGCACTGTCAGAGGTCAGTGCTGAGTGAGTGCCGCACTGTCAGAGGGTCAGAGCTGAGGGGGTGCCGCCCTGTCAGAGGGTCAGTGTTGAGGGAGTGCCGCACTGTCAGAGGGTCAGTGCTGAGGGAGTGCCGCAATGTCAGAGGGTCAGTGCTGAGGGAGTGCCGCACTGTCAGAGGGTCAGTGCTGAGGGAGTGCCGCACTGTCAGAGGGTCAGTGCTGAGGGAGTGCCGCACTGTCAGAGGGTCAGTGCTGAGGGAGTGCCGCACTGTCAGAGGGTCAGTGCTGAGGGAGTGCCGCACTGTCAGCGGGTCAGTGCTGAGGGAGTGCCGCACTGTCAGAGGGTCAGTGCTGAGGGAGTGCTGGAGCTCCCCGCTGTGGGATTGGGAATGTGTTATTTGCTGCTCGGTCTGTTCTGATTGTTTTTTTGCTTCAATTCTGTATTCACAGATAAAGTTGGAGAGGGAACAGATTCTCCTTCGAACAGTGAGTGGTTTGATGTTGAATTTGACTGTATAACTCGCCTTCAACAACCTCCAGCTCGTACCCAAGTTGGGTACAGCTGAAGAGGGACCGCTGGTGGAAGCTTCTCGTCCCACACTCCCTTTTCAAAGGCCTGCAGTGAGCTTCAGAAGGAAAGGGTGCTGATTGGCTGAACTGTTGATTCCTGTCGAGACATTGATAGTGGTTAGCGCTGCTCCCTCACAGCGCCAGGCACCCTGGTTCCACTCCCGTCTCGGCTCAGTCTGTCTGGAGTCTGCACGTTCTCCCCGTGTCTGCCTGGGTTTCCTCCGGGTGCTCCGGTTTCCTCCCACACTCCAAAGATATGCAGGTTAGGTGGATTGGCTGCGCTAACTTGCCCCTTAGTGTCAGGGAGTCTAGCTAGGGTAAATGCGTGGGGTTGTGGGGATAGGGCCTGGGTGGGATTGTGGTCGGTGCAGACTCGATGGGCCGAATGGCCTCCTCCTGCACCGTAGGGTTTTATGACCTCATCAAGTTTCCCTGAATTTTGTTCTCAGCCAGTCTCCCATGTGGGACCTTGTCAAAAGCTTGGCTAAAACCCAAAAAAAAACATCAACGTCGCTTCCCTCAGCCACACACTCGATCAGATTCTCAGAAAACTCCAATGAATTCCTTCGGCGTGTCCCCGTCTTGACGAAGCCATGCTGACTATCCCTGGTTAACCCGTGCCTTTCCGAGTGGAGGGTCATTCTCTCCTTCACAATTTCCTCCAGTGCTTTCTGGAGCACTGACGTGAGACTCGGCTGTCTGTAACTTCCTGGCTCAACTCGACCGCCCTTGAAGCAGAACCTCTGGACTTTTAAAATCATTCCCCTCTCAATAAACAACAACATTCCATTGGCTTTCCCAATGACTCGCTGTTCCTGTGGACCAGCCTTGTGTGATTCATGCACCAGGACGCCCAGATCCCTCTGTACCTCAGAGCTCTGTAATCTCTCACCGTTTAGACAATAAGCTTCTTTATTATTCTTCCTGTCAAAGTGGACCATTTCACACTTTCCCGCTCTATACTCAATGTGCCAGAGCTTTTCCCACTCACTGCACCAGTCTCCCATTGCTGCCTCCTTACGTCCTCTTCACAACGTACTGTCTCGCTGACTGCCATATCGCTCCTCGGCTGTGCCCTGGCACACTCAGGGCTGCCCAGTGCTGGAATCATATCTCCCAGGGAACATCGCGTATTTTGCAAGCGTGGCCTCACTTACCCCGGGGAGAAGCAGAAACAGGATGCTCACAACAGGAACAGGCTCAAGTCTTTTCCCCTTTTTTCAGTTATCCGGAAGCGTACAGCTCCCTGCTGTTTTCCACGGAGAATCCCTACAGTGCAGAAGGAGGCCATTCAGCGCATGGGGACTGCACCGACTCTCTGACAGAGCATCGTACCCAGGCCCTATCCCCATAATCCCACACACTTACCATGGCCAATCCACCTAACCTGCTCATCTTGGGACACTAAGGGACAATTTAGCATGGCCAATCCATCTAACCTACACATCTTTGGAGTGTGGGAGGAAACCGGAGCACCCGGAGGAAACCCACGCAGACACGGGGAGAACGTGCAGACTCCACACAGACAGTGACCCGAGCCGGGAATCGAGCCCAGGTCCTTGGCGCTGAGAGGCAGCAGCGCTAACCCACTGTGCCACCGTGCTGCCCTCCAGCCTGCAGATGGATCAGAAACTGGCTCTGTAACAGGACATGGGTGGTGGTAGGAGGCTGTTTGAGTGGCTGGTGTCGCACGGTGTACCACAAGAATCCCTTATTGTTTGTTATAGACCCAAATGACACAGATGAGAATGTGCGGGGAATGTTAAGCAAGTTTGCAGATGGCACCAAGACTGGCAGGTGCTTAATAGTGAAGAGGATGGTTGTAGAGCGTTGGCAGGGATGTGGGGGTCACGGTTACAATTAGATCAGCCATGATCTTATTGAATGGGGTAGCGGACTCCAGGGACTGAGTGGCCTACTCCTGTTAATCTGTACCTTTGTTTGTGCCCTGGTGTGTTCTGTATTTAAGCCCCTTCCTCTCCTGGGTGTTCTGCATTTAAGCCCCTTCCTCTCCTGGTGTGTTCTGTATTTAAGCCCCTTCCTCTCCTGGGTGTTCAGTATTTAAGCTCCTTCCTCTCCTGGGTGTTCAGTATTTAAGCTCCTTCCTCTCCTGGGTGTTCTGTATTTAAGCCCCTTCCTCTCCTGGGTGTTCAGTATTTAAGCCCCTTCCTCTCCTGGGTGTTCAGTATTTAAGCTCCTTCCTCTCCTGGTGTGTTCTGTATTTAAGCCCCTTCCTCTCCTGGTGTGTTCTGTATTTAAGCCCCTTCCTCTCCTGGGTGTTCAGTATTTAAGCTCCTTCCTCTCCTGGGTGTTCAGTATTTAAGCCCCTTCCTCTCCTGGGTGTTCAGTATTTAAGCCCCTTCCTCTCCTGGGTGTTCAGTATTTAAGCCCCTTCCTCTCCTGGGTGTTCAGTATTTAAGCCCGTTCCTCTCCTGGGTGTTCATTATTTAAGCCCCTTCCTCTCCTGGTGTGTTCTGCATTTAAGCTCCTTCCTCTCCTGGGTGTTCAGTATTTAAGCCCCTTCCTCTCCTGGGTGTTCTGTATTTAAGCCCCTTCCTCTCCTGGGTGTTCTGTATTTAAGCCCCTTCCTCTCCTGGGTGTTCTGTATTTAAGCTCCTTCCTCTCCTGGGTGTTCAGTATTTAAGCCCCTTCCTCTCCTGGGTGTTCTGTATTTGAGCCCCTTCCTCTCCTGGTGTGTTCTGTATTTAAGCTCCTTCCTCTCCTGGTGTGTTCTGTATTTAAGCCCCTTCCTCTCCTGGTGTGTTCTGTATTTAAGCTCCTTCCTCTCCTGGTGTGTTCAGTATTTAAGCCCCTTCCTCTCCTGGGTGTTCAGTATTTAAGCCCCTTCCTCTCCTGGTGTGTTCTGTATTTAAGCTCCTTCCTCTCCTGGTGTGTTCTGTATTTAAGTCCCTTCCTCTCCTGGTGTGTTCAGTATTTAAGCCCCTTCCTCTCCTGGGTGTTCAGTATTTAAGCCCCTTCCTCTCCTGGGTGTTCAGTATTTAAGCTCCTTCCTCTCCTGGGTGTTCAGTATTTAAGCTCCTTCCTCTCCTGGGTGTTCAGTATTTAAGCTCCTTCCTCTCCTGGGTGTTCAGTATTTAAGCTCCTTCCTCTCCTGGGTGTTCAGTATTTAAGCCCCTTCCTCTCCTGGGTGTTCTGTATTTAAGCTCCTTCCTCTCCTGGGTGTTCAGTATTTAAGCTCCTTCCTCTCCTGGGTGTTCAGTATTTAAGCTCCTTCCTCTCCTGGGTGTTCAGTATTTAAGCTCCTTCCTCTCCTGGGTGTTCAGTATTTAAGCTCCTTCCTCTCCTGGGTGTTCAGTATTTAAGCTCCTTCCTCTCCTGGGTGTTCAGTATTTAAGCTCCTTCCTCTCCTGGGTGTTCAGTATTTAAGCCCCTTCCTCTCCTGGGTGTTCTGTATTTAAGCCCCTTCCTCTCCTGGGTGTTCTGTATTTAAGCTCCTTCCTCTCTTTCCCCGTTCACAGAAGCGGAAAGCTGAGGACAGCCTGCACTCTCCGGTCCGGGCCAAGATTCTGAGGCCATTGAGAAACCGTGAGGACCTGGCCTTAGCCCCTTACCCCCGGCCTGGCTCCAGCAAGGATGGCATGAGGCCTGGTCGCTCAGAACGCTTCCACCAGCGACAGCTGCGCCGATGCCTGGACCCTCCCTCGGGCAGTGGCACCTCCCACCACCGCCAACTCTCCGAGATCGAGAAAGCCAAAATTCGGGGCTCGCTGCTGACAGTGCGTCTCCACCGCTCGCCCGGAGACTTCAACGGTGCCACCGCACATCACCGGACGCCCGGCTCCAGCCTGCAGCAAACGCCCCGCGTGTTCAGCTGGCAATCTGACTGCCAGTGCCAGCGGGACAACCCCTCGCCCTCCTCCGACACCCCTCCTGAGGATCACATGATGCAGAGGCACCTCTGGATGTCTGTCTTTCGCTACCTGACGCAGAAGGAACTGTGTGTGTGCATGCGAGTGTGCAAAGCGTGGAGCAAGTGGTGAGTACTGTTACGGTGCAGGGAAACCACGCCAAAGTTCCCAGAGGAATCCCTCGCTTCATAATCTGTTAAAACTGTGTGCGAAGGTGTGAATGTCCTTCGTTAACCTTCAGACATTCATTAACAGAAATATCCAACACTCGCTTTGTGAATAAATAACAAGTTATTTAACCAACCGGGAACTTTAACTTACCGAGTAACATGTTGATTAAAATAAGATTCTACTGGAATGCTGTTCAAATAAATACAAGGACCATTCATTAACCAAAAAAACAGAACTTTGTCACTCAAAAACATATATAGATACAACCAGGTTGTGTGTCTGTGGAAAACCTTTGGAGTTCTTCTGCTGTCTGGAAGCTCTTTCTGATTTTGACACCCTTCGTTAGATAGACAGAGAGTTCTCGTAAGAGATATTTTAAGCTGACAGGGAGCCTCCCTTTCCCCCTCTCGGTGCTGAGACGTGGCAGCCCTTCAGTTAAACTGCACTGCCCTCATTCACCAAGAAGGTAGATGAGGGCAGTGCAGTTGATGTTGTCTACATGGACTTTAGCAAGGCCTTTGACAAGGTACCGCATGGTAGGTTGTTGCATAAGGTTAAATCTCACTGGATCCAGGGTGAGGTATCTAAATGGATACAAAATTAACTTGATGACAGAAACCAGAGGGTGGTTGTAGAGAGTTGTTTCTCAAACTGGAGGCCTGTGACAAGCGGTGTGCCTCAGGGATCAGTGCTGGGCCCACTGTTATTTGTCATTTATATTAATGATTTGGATGAGAATATAGGGGGCATGGTTAGTAAGTTTGCAGATGAGACCAAGATTGGTGGCAGAGTGGACAGTGAAGAAAGTTATCTCCAATTGCAACGGGATCTTGATCAATTGGGTCAGTGGGCTGACGAATGGCAGATGGAGTTTAATTTAGACAAATGCGAGGTGATGGATTTTGGTAGATTGAACCAGGGCAGGACTTACTCAGTTAATGGTAGGGCGTTGGGGAGAGTTACAGAACAAAGAGATCCAGGGGTACATGTTCATAGCTCCTTGAAAGTGGAGTCACAGGTGGACAGAGTGGTGAAGAAGGCATTCGGCATGCTTGGTTTCATCGGTCAGAACATTGAATACAGGAGTTGGGACGTCTTGTTGAAGTTGTACAAGACATTGGTAAGGCCACACTTGGAATAATGTGTACAGTTCTGGTCACCCTATTATAGAAAGGATATTATTAAACTAGAAAGGATATTATCAAAACTAGAAAGAGTGCAGAAAAGATTTACTAGGATGTTACCGGGACTTGATGGTTTGAGTTATAAGGAGAGGCTGAATAGACTGGGACTTTTTTCTCTGGAGCGTAGGAGGCTGAGGGGTGACCTTATAGAGGTCTATAAAATAATGAGGGGCACAGATCAGCTGGATAGTCAACATCTTTTCCCAAAGGTAGGGGAGTCTAAAACTAGAGGACATAGGTTTAAGGTGAGAGGGGAGAGATACAAAAGTGTCCAGAGGGGCAATTTTTTCACACACAGGGCGGTGAGTGTCTGGAACAAGCTGTCAGAGGCAGTAGTAGAGGCGGGTACAATATTTAAAAAGCATTTAGATAGTTACATGGGTACGATGGGTATAGAGGGATATGGGCCAAACGCGGGTAAGTGGGATTAGCTTAGTGATTTTTAAAAAGAGGGCGGCATGGACAGGTTGGGCCGAAGGGCCTGTTTCCATGCTGTAAACCTCTGTGACTCTATGGACTGCAGGCAGCTGAGTTCCTCTTTATCGCTGTGTTGACCTATCAATTTTCCCAGCGTCAGAGGTTTGGTCTGATGTTGGCAACAAGAGCGAATTGAAAAAGTTCCAGATCGCAGAGTGTCGTCTTTAAACTGATCGGCTGTCAAAATTCAAAGGCCCGCAAAGCCTGTTACCAAGGCAACCCTGATGCTTGGTCTCTGCTACAAATGTTGCACTCTGTGTACCCTGTGTGTCCCTGCATTTTCAACCTGGAAACAGTGACACAAAACCAGTTTGTAAAGGGACCGCGCTTTACAAACTCAACTTGGCAACAGTATGTAGCTGGCAACAGCATTCCTTCACCCCAGCCCGCGTGTTGCCGTACTGTCCCCGTGCCGGACTAACCCTCTCCTCTCCCCGGGCAGGTGTTGTGACAAGAGGCTGTGGACGAAGATCAACCTGAGCCGCTGTAAATCCATCACCCCCATGGCTCTGGGCAGCATCAGCAAGCGGCTGCCCGTCAGCCTGGATCTGAGCTGGAGCAACATCTCCAGAAAGCAGCTTACCTGGCTCATCAACAGGCTACCTGGTGAGAGCGAGCGGGGGGGAGGGGGGAGAGGCTGAGGGGGTGGGGGGAGAGGCTGAGGGGGAGCGAGGGGGTGGGGGGGGGAGAGGCTGAGGGGGGGGCGAGCGAGGGGGTGGGGGGAGAGGCTGAGGGGGGAGCGAGGGGGTGGGGGGAGAGGCTGAGGGGGGAGCGAGGGGGTGGGGGGAGAGGCTGAGGGGGAGTGAGGGGGTGGGGGGCAGAGGCTGAGGGGGGAGCGAGGGGGTGGGGGGAGTGAGGGGGTGGGGGGGGAGAGGCTGAGGGGGGAGCGAGGGGGTGGGGGGGAGCGAGGGGGTGGGGGAGAGAGGCTGAGGGGGGGGCGAGCGAGGTGGTGGGGGGGAGAGGCTAGGGTGGGGGGGAGAGGCTAGGGTGGGGGGGAGAGGCTGAGGGGGGAGCGAGGGGGTGGGGGGAGAGGCTGAGGGGGGAGTGAGGGGGTGGGGGGCAGAGGCTGAGGGGGGAGTGAGGGGGTGGGGGGCAGAGGCTGAGGGGGGAGCTAGGTGGTGGGGGGAGAGGCTGAGGGGGGAGTGAGGGGGTGGGGGCAGAGGCTGAGGGGGGAGCGAGGGGGTGGGGGGAGAGGCTGAGGGGGAGTGAGGGGGTGGGGGGGAGCGAGGGGGTGGGGGGGAGAGGCTGAGGGGGGAGCGAGGGGGTGGGGGGAGAGGCTGAGGGGGGAGCGAGGGGGTGGGGGGAGAGGCTGAGGGGGAGTGAGGGGGTGGGGGCAGAGGCTGAGGGGGGAGCGAGGGGGTGGGGGGAGAGGCTGAGGGGGGAGCGAGGGGGTGGGGGGGGAGAGGCTGAGGGGGGAGCGAGGGGGTGGGGGGGGAGAGGCTGAGGGGGAAGTGAGGGGGTGGGGGGAGAGGCTGAGGGGGGAGTGACTGAGGGAGAGGGGGCGGGGGGACAGAGAGCGTGCGAGAGGGGGTGAGGGGGTTTGGGGGGAAAGCGGGAGGCGAAGGGTGGGGGGGTGTCGGTGAGAGCGCAAGGGGGGTGGGGGGAGGTGAGAGCGTGCCAGCGGGAAGGCGAGGGTGCGCGAGGGGGGTAGTGGGCCACCCGTGCCCCCCCTCCCCAGTGTTTAACGGTCTGTCTTTCTGTCTCTGTGACAGGTTTGAAAGACCTCTTTCTGTCTGGATGTTCCTGGTCTGCGATCTCCGCTCTCAGTACCTCCAACTGTCCACTCCTCCGAACGCTCGACCTACGCTGGGCCGAGGGATTGAGGGACACACAGATGAGGGATCTACTCTGCACTCCAGATAAGCCAGGTAGGCTGCGAGGGCTCGACTCTGTGGGGAGGGACCGGCTGGGACGAGGGACCGCCTTGTTCTCAGTCCCCCGCACCCATAAGACCATAAGACCATAAGACATAGGAGCGGAAGTAAGGCCATTCGGCCCATCGAGTCCACTCCACCATTCAATCATGGTTGATTTCAACTCCATTTACCCGCTCTCTCCCCATAGCCCTTAATTCCTCGAGAAATCAAGAATTTATCAATTTCTGTCTTGAAGACGCTCAACGTCTCGGCCTCCACAGCCCTCTGTGGCAATGAATTCCACAGACCCACCACTCTCTGGCTGAAGAAATTTCTCCTCATCTCTGTTCTAAAGTGACTCCCTTTTATTCTAAGGCTGTGCCCCCGCGTCCTAGTCTCCCCTGTTAATGGAAACAACTTCCCTACGTCCATCCTATCTAAGCCGTTCATTATCTTGTAAGTTTCTATCAGATCTCCCCTCAACCTCCTAAACTCCAATGAATATAATCCCACGATCCTCAGACGTTCATCGTATGTCAGGCCTACCATTCCTGGGATCATCCGTGTGAATCTCCGCTGGACCCGCTCCAGTGCCAGTATGTCCTTCCTGAGGTGTGGGGCCCAAAATTGCTCACAGTACTCCAAATGGGGCCTAACCAGTGCTTTATAAAGCCTCAGAAGTACATCCCTGCTTTTGTATTCCAAGCCTCTTGAGATAAATGACAACATTACATTTGCTTTCTTAATTACGGACTCAACCTGCAAGTTTACCTTTAGAGAATCCTGGACTAGGACTCCCAAGTCCCTTTGCACTTTAGCATTATGAATTTTGTCACCGTTTAGAAAATAGTCCATGCCTCTATTCTTTTTTCCAAAGTGTACGACCTCGCACTTGCCCACGTTGAATTTCATCAGCCACTTCTTGGACCACTCTCCTAAACTGTCTAAATCTTTCTGCAGCCTCCCCACCTCCTCAATACTACCTGCCCCTCCACCTATCTTTGTATCATCGGCAAACTTGGCCAGAATGCTCCCAGTCCCGTCATCTAGATCGTTAATATATAAAGAGAACAGCTGTGGCCCCAACACTGAACCCTGCGGGACACCACTTGTCACCGGTTGCCATTCTGAGAAAGAACCTTTTATCCCAACTCTCTGCCTTCTGTCTGACAGCCAATCGTCAAGTGTGTTACAACACCGACCCCGCTCATTCGCACCCCCCTCACTGGTGGTTTCCTCTCTCTCTGTCCGCAGGCCAACTGGACAATCGTAGCAAGTTACGCAACGTGACGGATTTCCGATTAGCGGGCCTGGATATCAGTGACGTCACCCTGCGGCTCATCATTCGCCACATGCCCCTGCTCTCCCGCCTGGACCTCAGCCATTGCAGCCACCTGAGCGACCACTCCCTCAACCTCCTGACTGCTGTGGGCTCGTCGACTCGCAACTCCCTCAGTGAGCTGCAGCTGGAAGGTGAGAAGCCTGGGCCCGCCCGTCCGCGGGGGTGGTTAGTGCTGCTCCCTCACAGCGCCAGGGACCCGGGTTCGATTCCCGGGGGCACGGTGACACAGTGGTTAGCGCTGCTGCCTCACAGCGCCAGGGACCCGGGTTCGATTCCCGGGGGCACGGTGACACAGTGGGTTAGCACTGCTGCCTCACAGCGCCAGGGACCCGGGTTCGATTCCCGGGGGCACGGTGACACAGTGGTTAGCGCTGCTGCCTCACAGCGCCAGGGACCCGGGTTCGATTCCCGGGGGCACGGTGACACAGTGGTTAGCGCTGCTGCCTCACAGCGCCAGGGACCCGGGTTCGATTCCCGGGGGCACGGTGACACAGTGGGTTAGCGCTGCTGCCTCACAGCGCCAGGGACCCGGGTTCGATTCCCGGGGGCACGGTGACACAGTGGGTTAGCGCTGCTGCCTCACAGCGCCAGGGACCCGGGTTCGATTCCCGGGGGCACGGTGACACAGTGGTTAGCGCTGCTGCCTCACAGCGCCAGGGACCCGGGTTCGATTCCCGGGGGCACGGTGACACAGTGGGTTAGCGCTGCTCCCTCACAGCGCCAGGGACCCGGGTTCGATTCCCGACCTCGGGTCACTGTCTGTGTGGAGTCTGCACATTCTCCCCGTGTCTGTGTGGGTTTCCTCCGGGTGCTCCGGTTTCCTCCCACAGTCTGAAAGACGTGCTGGTTAGGGTGCATTGGGCCGTGCTAAACTCTCCCTCAGTGTGTCAGAGGGGAATTACATGGGGTTACGGGGATAGGGCCTGGGTGGGATTGTGATCAGTGCGGGCTCAGTGGGCCGAATGGCCTCCTCCTGTGCTGCAGCGATTCCCTGATTCGAAAGGAAACCTCTTTAATCAAATGGAACTGTGATTCTGGGGGATGATGGAGCACTGCAGCTCCCCCCCGCACCCGCTGGGCCCACTGGTCACATGATGTGGAGATGCCGGCATTGGACTGGGGTAAACACAGTAACAAGTTTAACAACACCAGGAGCTCCGGAAGCTTGTGTGGCTTTTGCTACCAAATAAACCTGTTGGACTTTAACCTGGTCACACGCAGGACGAGCTCCCTTTATAAATGCTCAAGGTAGTTTATCAAACAATCCAGTCCAACAGGGACTCCCACTCACCCCGACCCTTTCCTTTCCCCCTTTACACTGTGGACAAGACCCGAATGAGCTCATTCAGGTCCCGCACCATCTTGACTCTCTCGTTTTGGCATTTTCCCAGCATGATTGACGACAGAGAGCGATCTGATAGCGAACAAGTAATGAGTGTTGTTGGCAGAAAATGGAGACATCCGGCCCCATCCTCACATCGGTGCCCTTAAAATGGTGCCGATCTACCACGGCACATTATGGAGCACTGACCCTCTGACAGTGCGGTACTCCCTCAGCACTGACCCTCTGACAGTGCGGCACTCCCTCAGCACTGACCCACTGACAGTGCGGCACTCCCTCAGCACTGACCCTCTGACAGTGCTGCACTCCCTCAGTACTGACCCTCTGACAGTGCGACACTCCCTCAGCACTGACCCTCTGACAGTGCAGCACTCCCTCAGCACTGACCCTCTGACAGTGCGGCACTCCCTCAGCACTGACCCTCTGACAGTGCGGCACTCCCTCAGCACTGACCCTCTGACAGTGCGGCACTCCCTCAGTACTGACCCTCTGACAGTGCGGCACTCCCTCAGCACTGACCCTCTGACAGTGCGGCACTCCCTCAGCACTGACCCTCTGACAGTGCGGCACTCCCTCAGTACTGACCCTCTGACAGTGCGGCACTCCCTCAGCACTGACCCTCTGACAGTGCGGCACTCCCTCAGCACTGACCCTCTGACAGTGCGGCACTCCCTCAGCACTGACCCTCTGACAGTGCGGCACTCCCTCAGCACTGACCCTCTGGCAGTGCGGCACTCCCTCAGCACTGACCCTCTGGCAGTGCGGCACTCCCTCAGCACTGACCCTCTGGCAGTGCGGCACTCCCTCAGCACTGACCCTCTGACAGTGCGGCACTCCCTCAGCACTGACCCTCTGGCAGTGCGGCACTCCCTCAGCACTGACCCTCTGACAGTGCGGCACTCCCTCAGTACTGACCCTCTGACAGTGCGGCACTCCCTCAGTACTGACCCTCTGACAGTGCGACACACCCTCAGCACTGACCCTCTGGCAGTGCGGCACTCCCTCAGCACTGACCCTCTGGCAGTGCGGCACTCCCTCAGCACTGACCCTCTGACAGTGCGGCACTCCCTCAGTACTGACCCTCTGACAGTGCGGCACTCCCTCAGCACTGACCCTCTGACAGTGCGGCACTCCCTCAGCACTGACCCTCTGACAGTGCGGCACTCCCTCAGTACTGACCCTCTGACAGTGCGGCACTCCCTCAGCACTGACCCTCTGACAGTGCGGCACTCCCTCAGTATTGATCCACTGAGAAGGACTATAGGACACAATCAGATTAGAATGAATGTTAGAGCAGACTCTTTGGGCCGAATGGCTCCCTCCTCCTTATTGAACCGCTGCGGTGTAGGTACACCTGCAGTGCTGTTAGGGAGGGAGTTCCAGGATTGTTATTGACATCAGTCAGTCCCCGTGTGGTGTAGGTACAGCCACAGTGCTGTTAGGGAGGGAGTTCCAGGATTGTTATTGGACATCAGTCAGTCCCATGTGGTGTAGGTACACCCACAGTGCTGTTAGGGAGGGAGTTCCAGGATTTGGACCCAGCGACAGTGAAGGAACAGCCGATATATTTCCAAGTCGGGATGGTGAGTGACTCGGAGGGGAGCCTCCAGGTGGGGGTGTTCCCAGGTATCTGCTGCCCTTGTCCTTCTAGATGGTAGAGGTGGTGGGTTTGGAAGGTGCTGCCTAAGGAGCCTTGGTGAGTCGCTGCGGTGCATCTTGTAGATGGTACACACGGCTGTCACTGTGCGTCGGGGGTGGGGGGAGTGAGTGTTTGTGGTTAGCGTGTCGATCGAGCAGGGCTGCTTTGTCCTGGATGGTATTGAGCTTCTCGAGTGTTGTTGGGAGCCGCACCCATCCAGCTCCTTGCTCCGTGACTGACGCCGCCTCTCTCTCCCCTGTTTGTCTCTCTCTCTCTCTCTCCCCTGTTTGTCTCTCTCTCTCTCTCTCTCCCCTGTTTGTCTCTCTCTCTCCCCTGTTTGTCTCTGTCCCTCTCTCAGGTTGTAATAAGTTGACGGACCAGTGCCTCAATTACCTGAAGAGGATTGGAAACATTTCCTGCATCAACCTGCACAATTGTAAGCAGATCTCGACCGGGGCCTGTGAGCTGCTCCTGTCTGAACTCTCTGTAAATGGTCTCTTCTGTCTCTCTGAGGAACGGCAGATTCGCAAGATCAGCTGAGGAAGAGAAGCTCCCTCCCTCCCTCCCTCAACCCCCTCCCCACCCTCCCTCAACTCCCTCCCTCAACCCCCTCCCCACCCTCCCTCAACTCCCTCCCTCAACCCCCTCCCCACCCTCCCTCAACTCCCTCCCTGAACCCCCTACCCACCCTCCCTCAACTCCCTCCCTCAACCCCCTACCCACCCTCCCTCAACTCCCTCCCTCAACCCCCTACCCACCCTCCCTCAACTCCCTCCCTCAACCCCCTACCCACCCTCCCTCAACTCCCTCCCTCCCTCAACCCCCATGGTTCTGCGGTACATCTCTCCCTCTGTTTCTCTCCCCCCCTCCCCCTCCCCCCCTCCTCCCCCTCCCCCTCCCCCTCCCCCTCCCCCCCTCCCCCCCTCCCCCCCTTCCCCCTCTCCCCCTCTCCCCCTCTCCCCCTCCCTCCCTCTCCCCCTCTCCCCCTCTCCCCCTCTCCCCCTCTCCCCCTCTCTCCCTCTCTCCCTCTCCCCCTCCCCCTCTCCCTCTCCCCCTCCCTCCCTCCCTCCCTCCCTCCCTCCTCTCTCTCTCTCTCTCCCTCTCCCTCTCCCCCTCCCCCACCCCCTCTCTCCCTCTCTTCCGGACCCAGCATCTCTCCATCTGTCCCTGTCTGCAGTGGGTTAAATGGAGGTGTTCAGGGGCCAGCAGGAGTCAAACGGCAAAACAGAAGAATGGCTTCTCCTGGATTCCACGGGCAGAAATGTTTTAATTTCAAAAGTTTGGTTGTGTGTGTGTGTTTTTTTTGGGGGGCTTTCTCTTTCCAGGGTTTGATTGTTTGAGCTTTTGTTAATTTAGTCTCTCTCTCTCTCTCTCTGCCATCACCAGGATTGACCTGGGTTGGGTTTGGATCCCGGTGGTAACCTCTGCACGGGGTAGGATTGGGGGGAGGGGGGGGGTGACAGAGGTTTGACTGGGTTGGGGGAGGGGGGATCAATTTGGGTTGCGTGCGGGGACAGAGTGGGCGGTTCATGTGGCCGTTCCCAATGCTCTCCCCCTCCCCCCCCATCCTCCCCTCAGTTCCTTACAGAAAGCGAGAGAGAGAGACAGGGACCTTCAGAGACGCTTGTGGCTAATTCGTAGCTGGAGTCTTGCACAGAAACTTCTCATGTTTGGTGGGAGAGGGGGGGGGTGGGAGAGGAAGGGGGGGTGGGAGAGGGGGAGGGTGGGAGAGGGGGGTGGGAGAGGGGGGGTGCGGTGTGGCCCGGAGGGGGGGGTTTGGGATAGATATATATTTTTCCATAGGGTTTAGGATCTGCGACCATGGCCTAGCGATTTAGTCAAGTCCCCCTCCCTCCCCAGCTCCCGCCACCCCTCCCTCCCGGTCGAGCAGCCCTGTTGGCTCAGAGCCCCCCCCCGCCCCCCCTTACAGCCGAAAGGAAGATGAACCCTCTGCCCTCTGGGATGCGGGGGAGGGGGGGGTGTCGTGGGGCTGAGTTTCTGTAAATAGTTTGGTTCTGCCGAAGCTTGTTGTTTTTTTTCTTATACGCCTCCCCCTCCCCCTCGCCCCCTCTCCCCCTCGCCCCCCTCCCCCTCACCCCCCCTCGCTCCCCCTCCCTCCCCCCTCCCTCCCCCTCGCTCCCTCACCCCACCCTCACCCCTCCCTCCCCCTCGCTCCCTCACCCCACCCTCACCCCTCCCTCCCCCTCGCTCCCTCACCCCACCCTCACCCCTCCCTCCCCCTCGCTCCCCCACCCCCCTCGCTGCCCTCCTCACTCCCCCCTCCCCCTCGCTCCCCCCCACCCTCGCCCACCCTCTCCCCCCCCCCCCCCCCCCCCCCCCTCACCCCTCCCTCTCCCCAAGTTGCGATTTAAGAAAAGTTTAAACAGAGATAAATTAATGACCCAATCCTGCGTAGACGGCCTGCGTTTCCCTGCTGGGGTCTGGGTGCTCCGAGACCCCCTCCCTCGCCGCTGAGACCCCTCCCTCGCCGCCTGCTGCCCATTCGCCACTTCCTTTGTTTTTTTAAAGAGAGAAATCCGATTTAGAAACTTTAAAAATAAAACTTTATGCGGGAAGAATCTGTGTATAAAAGTTGCAGAATGACGGCCTGCGGGCATTATTTTCTTCTCGATCTTTCTCGTTTTTTGGAATAAAAATGCTTTAAAAAACCCGTGTCTGTTTCTCTGTCCGCCCCCCCCTCCCCCCGTCTGTCTTTCTCTGGTCGCCCCCCCCCCCCCCCCTCTGTCTCTCTCTGGTGCCCCCCCCCCCCCCCCTCTGTCTCTCTCTGGCTGCGCACACCCACCTTCCCTGAATAGGATGTAGAGAAAGATCAACTTAATGCGAGGTGGGTCCATTCAAAAGTCTGACAGCAGCAGGGAAGAAGCTGTTCTTGAGTCGGTCGGTACGTGACCTCAGACTTTTGTATCTTTTTCCCGACGGAAGAGAGAATGTCCGGGGTGCGTGGGGTCCTTGATTATGCCGGCTGCTTTTCCCGAGGCAGCGGGAAGTGTAGGCAGAGTCAATGGATGGGAGGCTGGTTTGCGTGATGGATTGGGCTACATTCATAACCCTTTGTAGTTCCTTGCGGTCTTGGGCAGAGCAGGAGCCCCAGACCAAGCTGTGATACAACCAGAAAGAATGCTTTCTATGGGGCATCTGTAAAAGTTGGTGAGAGTCGTAGCTGACATGCCGAATTTCCTTAGTCTTCTGAGAAAGTAGAGGCGTTGGTGGGGCTTTCTTAACTATAGTGTCGGCGTGGGGGGACCAGGACTGCACAAACTCTCCCTAAATTCCCTGTGTGTTGTTTGAATCCCTGTTATTGAGATATTAGAATCATAGATCAATACAGCACGGAAACAGGCCCTTCGGCCCAACCAATCCATGCCGACCCTGCTGCCGTCCCAGCTGGTCCCAATCGCCCATATTTGGTCCATATCCCTCTAACCCATTCCCATCCGTGTACTTTTATCCAAATGGTTTTTGAATGTTTCTATTGAACCTTCCTCAACACGTTCTCTGGCCAGCTCATTCCATACCCGCACCACCCTCTGTGTGAAGAAGTTGCCCCTCCGCTCCCTTTTAAACCTTTCCCCTCTCACCTTTAACCTACGCCCTCTAGTTTTCAATTCCCCGTCCCTGGGAAAAAGACTCCAGGCATTCACCCTATCTGTGCCCCTCATGATTTTACCTCAATAAGGTCCCCCCTCATTCCCCTACGCTCCAAGGAATAAAGTCTTAGCCTGGCCAACCTCACCCGATAACTCAGGCCCCACTAGTCCTGGCAACATCCTCATCCATAAGACATCGGAGTAGAATTAGGCCATTCGGCCCATCGAGTCTGCTCCGCCATTCAATCATGGCTGATATTTTTCTCATCCCCATTCTCCTGCCTTTTCCCCATAACCCCTGATCCCCTTATTAATCGAGAACCTGTCTATCTCTGTCTTAAAGACACTCAATGACCTGGCCTCCACAGCCTTCTGCGGCAAAGAGTTCCACAGATTCACCACTCTCTGGCTGAAGAAATTCCTCCTCATCTCTGTTTTAAAGGATCGTCCCTTTAGCCTGAGGTTGTGCCTCTGGTTCTAGTTTTTTCTACTAGTGGAAACATCCTCTCTACATCCACTCTATCCAGGCCTCGCAGTATCCTGTAAGTTTCAATAAGATCCCCCCCTCATCCTTCTAAGCTCCAACAAGTACAGACCCAGAGTCCTCAACCATTCCTCATACGACAAGCTCTTCATTCCAGGGATCATCTCCGGACCCTTTCCAAGGTCAGCACATCCTTCCTTAGATATGGGGCCCAAACCTGTTCATAATACTCCAAATGGGGTCTGACCAGAGCCTTATACAGCCTCAGAAGTCCATCCCTGCTCTTGTATTCTAACCCTCTCGACATGAATGCTAACATTGCATTTGCCTTCCTAACTGCCGACTGAACCTGCATGTTAACCTTAAGAGAATCTTGAACAAGGATTCCCAAGTCCCTTTGTGTTTCTGATTTCTGAAGCATTTCCCCATTTAGAAAATAGTCTCTGCCTCCATTCCTCCTTCCAAAGTGCATAACCTCACACTTTTCCACATTGTATTCCATCTGCCACTTCTTTGCCCACTCTCCTAACCTGTCCAAGTCCTTCTGCAGCCCCCCTTGTTTCCTCAATACTACCTGTCCCTCTACATATCTTTGTATCATCTGCAAACTTAGTAACAGTGCCTTCAGTTCCTTCCTCCAAATCGTTAATGTATATTGTGAAAAGTTGTGGTCCCAGCACTGACCCCTGAGGCACACCACTAGTCACCAGCTGCCATCCTGAGAAAGACCCCTTTATCCCCACTCTCTGCCTTCTGCCAGTCAGCCAATCCTCTATCCATGCTAGAATCTTATCCTTAACACTATGGGCTCTTAACGTATTTAACAGTCTCCTATGCGGCACCTTGTCAAACGCCTTCTGGAAATCTAAATAGATCGCACCCACTGGTTCTCCTTTATCTAACTTCCTTGTTACCTCCTCAAAGAACAATCTTCAATTGTAAATCTTCTCTGCGCTCTTCCCAGTTTATCAATATCTTTCCGATAACACGGTGACCACAACTGTGCACAACTCTCCACTGTGTGAAGAGGCGGCTGAACAGCCTTGCTTGAGTTTTAACTTTCTGCCCTCCGTACCCTCCCGTTCCCCCGCCCCCTTGTTCTGGATTCTCACCTCCCGCACCCTGACACCTCTCCCCCCCCCCCCCCCCCCCCCCCCCAAACCAGGGGAAACCATTTGTGTCTCTGTCATTCTTAACATTGTAGGAATATTACAGGGTTTATGAGTTGTGGGTTTTAAACAATAAGGAGAAAGGTGTGATCTGCACGTGTAGATTCGAACTAACAACAGATTTATTGAGTCGTTGCCGGTACAGAGTCAAAAATTAATCCTCAACAGGAGCCTATCTCTCTCTCTGCCTTAAAATCATGTGACTGGTTCTTAAAGCAATCATGCAACCACTTACATATATAACATCCCTCCCCCTTTACCTCTGTGGTTATGGCAACAAATTGCTGCGATGTTACACGTAGGATCATCAATATTCTAGAGACGGCGCCATGGACCATTAATCATTATACACCGTGAATCAGAAAATCGATCAGGAAAATGTCAATTCTTCAGTTCTGGAATTTGTTCTTAACCCTCGAAGTACGATTTGGAACTTCAGTAGATGCTTCTTCTCTTGGAACTAAATTCTGCATCAGTCTCACGTGGTAATGGAGCACAGACACAATCATCAGGTGACTCAGATTCAACCAAGTCTTTAGGGTTCACAAGAGGGACTGAAGAAGTTGGTACTTCCGTTTCAATGTTGCTAAACTAGTTCATCCTCGGTTTGAACCGTTTAAGAAATTGGACCTGTTTTTGCTAAAATTCTGGCTGTACCTAATCCTCACTCATGCAATAACTACGCGCTAACACTCGATCTCCTGGTTGAAATGAGTGTTGTTTTGCCATTACTTCTCATCCAGCAACTTGTAGTTAATGTTCTACCAACTCTGAAGTTTCTGGAGGTAATAAATCAGTTCTCAACTTTCTCTTTAAGAGTAGCAGTGCAGGTGAACATTGGGTCGTTGTGTCAGTCGTGTTTCTATAAGATGCCAAAAAGCTATTCACTCGATGTGATAATGAACCTTTCTCTCTTGATGCTTTTAAAGAATGTTTCAAGGATTGTATGAATCTTTCAGCTAATCCATTGGTTGATGGATGATAAGGTGTGGATTTTATATCCTATTTACTTTGAGAAAATCCTCAAGCTCTTGTGAAGTAAACTGTGAGCTATTATCTCTAACAATCTGTTCCAGCTTACCAAATCTCGCAAACATTTCATCAAGTTTCCTCTGCTTTGTTCAGATGTAGAAAATCTCATGATAACAGCTTCTGGCCACTTCGAGTGTGCATCAATTATGGCCAATAACATGTCACCCTCAAACGAGCCAGTGAAATCTACATATCGTTGCCCTGGCGTTTTAGGCCACCCCTAAGAGTGTAGACAAGTGTGATGTTTTTCTTATTGGTGGACAGGATTGACACTGTCCCACCTTTTCTTCAATCTGAGTATCCAGACCCGGCCACCAAAAATAACTAAATGCTAATTCCTTCATCCAGAATATACCAGGATGTCCTTCATGTCGTTGTTCAAGAACTCTTCCACACAGGCTAGCAGGGATGGTCTCTCGGAGTCCCCACAATAGAAACCTTGGACGGTCAACTGAAGCTTTCTTGACACATATGGTTTTAAATCAGGATGTGTACGATGCGTTCCAGATATCGTTCCTTTCAATATCACATCCATCACCTTCCCAATCACAGGATCATTTCTGGTCTGTCTCTGAACTTGAAAATCTGTCGCAGGCAAATGATCCACTGGTGATAAAGAATACTATCAAAACCAGTTGGTGACATCTGCTCAGCAGGTAAAGGTAAGCATGATAACGCATCAGCGTTAGCGTGGGACTCTGATTAATGATATCTGCTCGGTGGGTAAAGGTAAGACCAGTGGCCATATTTGTAATCAACTAGCAGCTAACGAAGATATGACTTTGTTCCACCCATAAATAGCAATCAGTAATGTGAAATGACAACTGTATAAATAATGATGCAACATTGGTACGCTGAAGATTATGCCCAATGCTTCTTTTTCTAGCTGACCATAGTTAGATTCAGCGCTAGTCAGAGTACACAAAGCAAAAGCTATTGGTCATTCATCTCCCAAAGATATCAATGTGAAACTACTGCCCCCACTCCATTAGGTGAAGCATCGCAAGCAAGCAGTAATGGTAGCTTCCAATTAAAATGAACCAATAATGCATTAAGAATATCATCAAGGGTAACATTGTACACCAGAGAGACCATTTAAAACCTGATTCATCGATCTTTGGAAGAAGTGTGGATATTATTTCAAAGATCAAAGACTTTTAAAATGAAAAAGACCTTTATGAGTAACAATGGTAAGCAATGGTTGAGATTCAGCAGCTATATTCATCTGTAAATATTCATGTTGTAAATTCTTTTTGTAGAATGCAACTTGTTCTTCTTCTTGAAGGTTTCTGGATTCTTCTTCTGAATCTTCTTCTCAGGGGAAGCTGGTCTAGCCCAACAAGCTTTTCCAATGTGACCCACTTTCCCACTATTCTTGCATTGACTGTCCTTGCTCCAGCATTCACTCATTGAATGGCCCATTTTGGCACGTCTGTGACACGCTTGTTGCTGTTTTGACTTCTTACGGGCTGTTCCCGACTTGTGGATCTTCATTCCTGTACCAAGTTGTGAAGCCTCTTTAGCAGCCAGTTCCATCAACGCTGAGATTTCTACTGCTGTCTTTAAACTCAAAGCACGTTCAGTAAGAAATCTTCCTTGGATAGCCTCATTTTGGAGACCGCAAACTAGACGATCTTGAAGAGTATCTTCCAGTGACTCACCAAACTCTCAATGTTGTGCCGGCCTTTATAGATTTAACACAAACTTAGCAATGCTTTCTCCTTCCACTTGATTCCTTCGGTGGAACCTGAACCGTTCGGAAATGATCAGTGGCTTTGGAGAGTAAGAACATAAGAACTAGGAGCAGGAGTAGGCCATCTGGCCCCTCGAGCCTGTTCGGCCATTCAATAAGATCATGGCTGATCTTTTTGTGGACTCAGCTCCACCTACCCACCTGCTCACCATAACCCTTAATTCCTTTACTGTTCAAAAATCTATCTATCCTTGCCTTAAAAACATTCAATGAGGTAGCCTCAACTGCTTCACTGGGCAGGGAATTCCACAGATTCACAACCTTTTGTGTGAAGAAGTTCCTCCTCAACTCAGTCCTAAATCTACTCCCCCTTATTTTGAGGCCATGCCCCCTAGTTCTAGTTTCACCCGTCAGTGGAAACAACTTCCCTGCTTCTATCTTATCTATTCCCTTCATAATCTTATATGTTTCTATAAGATCTCCCCTCATTCTTCTGAATTCCAATGAGTATAGCAAAGAGTAAAGCTCTTCAAGAATCCTTGTTGAGTCTTGGTAAGTTTTGCCTCCTGGCTTTGTTGGATGAACCAAGCTCCAGAGCAAACTGAAGGTTTTACTTCCTGTTGTGCTGAGAAAAGCGGGTACAAGCAACTCATCATTTTATTCAGCTGTATGAAGTACTGAAAACGTTCTGTATGGAAACTTTGAGATTCACTCTCAACATTGAAAAGCCCCCATGGCTCCTAATTGACTCGTTCTTGCTGACACTACAACTTGAAACCGTTCAGTATGTTGCTTTTTATTACTGTCTAACCAGTGCTTCCTTTGCTTGCCTGGAGATTATTGACTATATTTTTATTTCAAACAGCCCCAGCCGTACAGTGAACCATCCCGCTTTTCAAAAATGCCTGGAATGGGTAAATTGTTGGAAGGTATTTTGAGAGACAGGATCTACAGGCATTTAGAGAGGCAAGGACTGATTAGGGACAGTCAGCATGGCTTTGTGAGTGGAAAATCATGTCTCACAAATTTGATTGAGTTTTTTGAAGGGGTAACCAAGAAGGTAGATGAGGGCAGTGCAGTTGATGTTGTCTACATGGACTTTAGCAAGGCCTTTGACAAGGTACCGCATGGTAGGTTGTTGCATAAGGTTAAATCTCACTGGATCCAGGGTGAGGTGTCTAAATGGATACAAAATTGGCTTCTTGACAGAAGCCAGAGGGTGGTTGTAGAGAGTTGTTTTTCAAACTGGAGGCCTGTGACCAGCGGTGTGCCTCAGGGATCAGTGCTGGGCCCACTGTTATTTGTCATTTATATTAATGATTTGGATGAGAATATAGGAGGCATGGTTAGTAAGTTTGCAGATGACACCAAGATTGGTGGCATGGTGGACAGTGAGGAAGGTTATCTCCAATTGCAATGGGATCTTGATCAATTGGGTCAGTGGGCTGATGAATGGCAGATGGAGTTTAATTTAGACAAATGCGAGGTAATGCATTTTGGTAGATTGAACCAGGGCAGGACTTACTCAGTTAATGGTAGGGGGTTGGGGAGAGTTACAGAACAAAGAGATCGAGGGGTACATGTTCATAGCTCCTTGAAAGTGGAGTCACAGGTGGACAGAGTGGTGAAGAAGGCATTCGGCATGCTGGGTTTCATCGGTCAGAACATTGAATACAGGAGTTGGGACGTCTTGTTGAAGTTGTACAAGACATTGGTAAGGCCACACTTGGAATACTGTGCGCAATTCTGGTCACCCTATTATAGAAAGGATATTATTAAACTAGAAAGAGTGCAGAAAAGATTCACTCGGATGCTACCGGGACTTGATGGATTGAGTTATAAGGAGAGGCTGAATAGACTGGGACTTTTTTCTCTGGAGCGTAGGAGGCTGAGGGGTGATCTTATAGAGGTCTATAAAATAATGAGGGGCACAGGTCAGCTAGATAGTCAATATCTTTTCCCAAATGTAGGGGAGTCTAAAACTAGAGGGCATAGGTTTAAGGTGAGAGGGGAGAGATACAAAGGTGTCCAGAGGGGCAATTTTCTCACACAGAGGGTGGTGAGTGTCTGGAACGAGCTGCCAGAGGCAGTAGTAGAGACAGGTACAATTTTGTCTTTTAAAAAGCACTTAGACAGTTACATGGGTACGATGGGTATAGAGGGATATGGGCCAATTGCGGGCAATTGGGACTAGCTTAGGGGTTTTAAAAAAAAAGGGTGGCATGGACAAGTTGGGCCGAAGGGCCTGTTTCCATGCTGTAAACCTCTATGACTCCATGACTCACCTTTCTCTGAGCAGGAAAAAGAAAACCCTCTTTTAAAACCACACAAAGAATTTGCATCTTTTCTCAGCCGCAGAGTGAGTCTCCTGCTCAGCTGCAGAGTGAGTCTCCTGCTCAGCTGCAGAGTGAGTCTCCTGCTCAGCTGCAGAGTGAGTCTCCTGCTCAGCTGCAGAGTGAGTCTCCTGCTCAGCTGCAGAGTGAGTCTCCTGCTCAGCTGCAGAGTGAGTCTCCTGCTCAGCTGCAGAGTGAGTCTCCTGCTCAGCTACTCCACACTGTAGCATGGTCTAAACAATCAGATCTACCTTCTCCTTCCTTTCTGACTTGCTCTTTCTGGCAGGTCGATCTTGAATCCTATTAATGATTTACCCAGACTCCTAATACCCGATCTGCAAAAACCCACAATGCTTTTTATTTAACTTGGCATCTTTTGTAATCCAATCCTCGTTGCCAATTTTCTTTCTGTAACACTCTAACTCTGTTCGGTGTTGGGGGTTTTACACAGAAAAGGATGTAGTCTGCACGCGGAGATTCAAAATAACAGCAACAGATTTATTGTAGGAGCTGTTCCCTGCGCAGAATACAATGACAACACCATCAAATCATGTGACTGGCTCTTAAAGCAATCATGCAACCAGTTAAATATATAGAAAAAAAACCACAATTAGAAAGTCCCCTCATTCTCCGACACTCGATATAAATAGAACCCCTTGTATGGAATGTGTCCCCAAAATCTAACCCTTTCACCACCCCATTGGGTCTGAAATACTCTCCTGGCCACTGTTAATCCGTGTCTTTGTCCAAGGAGCCAAGTTCTGCGAGGAAGGTGCTGAAGTTGGCACTGTTTCATGTCCCAGACTGCCCTCCTCATCGAGCCCTCGCCGCCACGCTTGCCTTCAGCTGTGGGCCCGTCCCCCACACTCCCTCCCTCCCCGGCCCCTGACTCCTCTCCCCCCTCACCGCTGCCCTCAGCTGGTTGCTTGGAGCATGCGACAGGAGAGAAGAGGCTGGAACGGTTGAAGCTGTAGTGGATTGGGAAGCCTTCTCCATCCCTTGGGAAGGCGATGGGGGATTTCTGAAGTGCCCTCACAATGGCAGGTGACTGTGTCACAAGACGTGACCAGGAGTTGGGGTTCTGTAATAATTAGTCATGATCGTATTGATCCGCTCGTCAGAGATGGCGCAGACAGGGACAGATGGAGAGATGCTGGGTCCGGAAGAGAGGGAGAGAGGGGGTGGGGGAGGGGGAGAGGGAGAGGGGGAGGGGGAGAGGGGGAGAGGGGGAGAGGGGGAGAGGGAGGGAGGGGGGGAGGGGGAGAGGGGGAGAGGGGGAGAGGGGGGGAGGGGGGGAGGGGGAGGGGGAGGGGGAGGGGAGGGGGGGAGGAGGGGGGGGAGGGGGAGGGGGGGAGAGAAACAGAGGGAGAGATGTACCGCAGAACCATGGGGGTTGAGGGAGTTGAGGGAGGGTGGGTAGGGGGTTGAGGGAGGGAGTTGAGGGAGGGTGGGTAGGGGGTTGAGGGAGGGAGTTGAGGGAGGGTGGGGAGGGGGTTGAGGGAGGGAGTTGAGGAAGGGTGGGGAGGGGGTTGAGGGAGGGAGTTGAGGGAGGGTGGGGAGGGGGTTGAGGGAGGGAGGGAGGGAGCTTCTCTTCCTCAGCTGATCTTGCGAATCTGCCGTTCCTCAGAGAGACAGAAGAGACCATTTACAGAGAGTTCAGACAGGAGCAGCTCACAGGCCCCGGTCGAGATCTGCTTACAATTGTGCAGGTTGATGCAGGAAATGTTTCCAATCCTCTTCAGGTAATTGAGGCACTGGTCCGTCAACTTATTACAACCTGAGAGAGGGACAGAGACAAACAGGGGAGAGAGAGAGACAAACAGGGGAGAGAGAGAGACAAACAGGGGAGAGAGAGAGAGAGAGAGACAAACAGGGGAGAGAGAGAGAGAGAGACAAACAGGGGAGAGAGAGAGAGGCGGCGTCAGTCACGGAGCAAGGAGCTGGATGGGTGCGGCTCCCAACAACACTCGAGAAGCTCAATACCATCCAGGACAAAGCAGCCCTGCTCGATCGACACGCTAACCACAAACACTCACTCCCTCCACCCCCGACGCACAGTGACAGCCGTGTGTACCATCTACAAGATGCACCGCAGCGACTCACCAAGGCTCCTTAGGCAGCACCTTCCAAACCCACCACCTCTACCATCTAGAAGGACAAGGGCAGCAGATACCTGGGAACACCCCCACCTGGAGGCTCCCCTCCGAGTCACTCACCATCCCGACTTGGAAATATATCGGCTGTTCCTTCACTGTCGCTGGGTCCAAATCCTGGAACTCCCTCCCTAACAGCACTGTGGGTGTACCTACACCACATGGGACTGACTGATGTCCAATAACAATCCTGGAACTCCCTCCCTAACAGCACTGTGGCTGTACCTACACCACACGGGGACTGACTGATGTCCAATAACAATCCTGGAACTCCCTCCCTAACAGCACTGCGGGTGTACCTACACCGCAGCGGTTCAATAAGTAGGAGGGAGCCATTCGGCCCAAAGAGTCTGCTCTAACATTCATTCTAATCTGATTGTGTCCTATAGTCCTTCTCAGTGGATCAGTACTGAGGGAGTGCCGCACTGTCAGAGGGTCAGTGCTGAGGGAGTGCCGCACTGTCAGAGGGTCAGTACTGAGGGAGTGCCGCACTGTCAGAGGGTCAGTGCTGAGGGAGTGCCGCACTGTCAGAGGGTCAGTGCTGAGGGAGTGCCGCACTGTCAGAGGGTCAGTACTGAGGGAGTGCCGCACTGTCAGAGGGTCAGTGCTGAGGGAGTGCCGCACTGCCAGAGGGTCAGTGCTGAGGGAGTGCCGCACTGCCAGAGGGTCAGTGCTGAGGGTGTGTCGCACTGTCAGAGGGTCAGTACTGAGGGAGTGCCGCACTGTCAGAGGGTCAGTACTGAGGGAGTGCCGCACTGTCAGAGGGTCAGTGCTGAGGGAGTGCCGCACTGCCAGAGGGTCAGTGCTGAGGGAGTGCCGCACTGTCAGAGGGTCAGTGCTGAGGGAGTGCCGCATTGTCAGAGGGTCAGTGCTGAGGGAGTGCCGCACTGTCAGAGGGTCAGTGCTGAGGGAGTGCCGCACTGTCAGAGGGTCAGTGCTGAGGGAGTGCCGCACTGTCAGAGGGTCAGTGCTGAGGGAGTGCCGCACTGTCAGAGGGTCAGTGCTGAGGGAGTGCCGCACTGTCAGAGGGTCAGTGCTGAGGGAGTGCCGCACTGTCAGAGGGTCAGTGCTGAGGGAGTGCCGCACTGTCAGAGGGTCAGTGCTGAGGGAGTGCCGCACTGTCAGAGGGTCAGTGCTGAGGGAGTGCCGCACTGTCAGAGGGTCAGTGCTGAGGGAGTGCCGCACTGTCAGAGGGTCAGTGCTGAGGGAGTGCCGCACTGTCAGAGGGTCAGTGCTGAGGGAGTGCCGCACTGTCAGAGGGTCAGTGCTGAGGGAGTGCCGCACTGTCAGAGGGTCAGTGCTGAGGGAGTGCCGCACTGTCAGAGGGTCAGTGCTGAGGGAGTGCCGCACTGTCAGAGGGTCAGTGCTGAGGGAGTGCCGCACTGTCAGAGGGTCAGTGCTGAGGGAGTGCCGCACTGTCAGAGGGTCAGTGCTGAGGGAGTGCCGCACTGTCAGAGGGTCAGTGCTGAGGGAGTGCCGCACTGTCAGAGGGTCAGTGCTGAGGGAGTGCCGCACTGTCAGAGGGTCAGTGCTGAGGGAGTGCCGCACTGTCAGAGGGTCAGTGCTGAGGGAGTGCCGCACTGTCAGAGGGTCAGTGCTGAGGGAGTGCCGCACTGTCAGAGGGTCAGTGCTGAGGGAGTGCCGCACTGTCAGAGGGTCAGTGCTGAGGGAGTGCCGCACTGTCAGAGGGTCAGTGCTGAGGGAGTGCCGCACTGTCAGTGGGTCAGTGCTGAGGGAGTGCCGCACTGTCAGAGGGTCAGTGCTGAGGGAGTGCCGCACTGTCAGAGGGTCAGTGCTGAGGGAGTGCCGCACTGTCAGAGGGTCAGTGCTGTGTGATGGTGAGATTTATATGCTTGGTATTCTGAAATTATTGCTGTTTTACATCTGACGAGTATGCGGGTAACATCCTGGTTGAAGAGCCCTCCCTGGAATGACTGAGTCGCCCCTTCGGTCGTGAAGCACTCCAGCCTGGAGCGGTCTTCCAAGAGTAGGGATTTGTAAGATGCCACTCCTTGCGTCCGCCATTGGCCCAGGTTCCTCTCACTCTCCCTGCGTCCGCCATTGGCCCTGGTTCCTCTCACTCTCCACACGCACACACTCTCTCTGATCTGGGGAAGAGAATCCAGAGACTGGTTACAGCAGTGAAGGAGGCCACTCGGCCCTATGTGGGTGCTGCCAGCCCTCTGCAGGATTGTCCACACTGACCTGCCTTGCCCCGCAGACCTCCTGACATTTTCCCCTCAATTTATTCTCCAGTTCTCTCTCCGAAGGCGGGGAAGTGACCCTGATCCCAGCGCTTGTTGTCTGATTGATACCTTTTCACCTTCCGTTGGACCTCACACAAGCCCAATCAGCAGGATCAGGCGCATACACCGATATATCTTTCAAATGTCCTTTACTCAGGGACCTTTCCCCCCGAGCTGTCCAGTAAATGAAACCTTTTGGTCCCCTTATTTGCGAAAGGATATATTGGCCTTGGAGGGAGTGCAGAGAAGGTTCACCAGGTTGATACCGGAGATGAGGGGTGTAGCTTATGAGGAGAGATTGAACAGATTGGGTCTGTACCCGTTGGAGTTTAGAAGGATGAGGGGTGATCTTATAGAGACATATAAGATAATGAAGGGGCTGGATAGGGTAGAGGTGGAGAGATTCTTTCCACTTAGAAGGGAAACCAGAACTCGAGGGCACAGCCTCAAAATAAGGGGGGGCCGGTTCAGAACAGAGTTGAGGGGGAACTTCTTCTCTCAGAGGGTAGTGAATCTCTGGAATTCTCTGCCCATTGAAGTGGTGGAGGCTTCCTCGTTGAATATGTTTAAATCACGGGTAGATAGTTTTCTGATCGATAAGGGAATTAGGGGATATGGGGAGCAGGCGGGTAAGTGGAACTGATTCGCTTCAGATCAGCCATGATCTTGTTGAATGGCGGGGCAGGCTCGAAGAGCCAGATGGCCTACTCCTGCTCCTATTTCTTATGTTCTTTTATACCTTCAACACTTTTTCCACCAATGTGCTGAGCAGGGCAGAGATTCCCTCAGCTCAGGAACATCTGGAACAGGGTGAATATTCCAAACATTTATCCCCAAATCACAGTTTGCGATTAAAACTGATCCTTCAGTAATGAGTCCAACACACCCTCACTTGTACAGAGCCCAACAGATAACAATGCCTGTCATTATTTACTTTTGATTAACCTTTTGTTCACTCCAACAGACTGAGTCTGTTCCAAACCAGAAACATGTCTCGTTGGCTCCCAGAGCAGGTCAGAGGCTGGGAATCCTGCGGAGAGTAACTCACCTCCTGACTCCCCCCCCCCCCCCAAAGCCTGTCCACCATCTACAAAAAGGCACGGTGTCACAGTGGGTTAGCGCTGCTGCCTCACAGCGCCAGGGACCCGGGTTCGATTCCCAGCTCGGGTCACTCTCTGTGTGGAGTTTGCACATTCTCCCCGTGTCTGCGTGGGTTTCCTCCGGGTGCTCCGATTTCCTCCCACAGTCTGAAAGATGCATTGACCCGAACAGCCGGACTGTGACGACGAGGGGAATTTCACAGTAACTTCATTGCAGTGTTAATGTAAGTGTTACTTGTGACTAATAAATAAACTTTACTTTTACAAGTCAGGAGTGTGATGGGAATCTCTCCACTCGCCTGGATGGGCGCAGCTCCAACAACACTCGAGAAGTTCAACAGCCCCACTTGATTGGCACCCCATCAAGCACCTCAAACATTCGCTGTGAGGCTTTCTGTTAAAGCTTTTTCCTTTAATTTTTACAGACCCCCTTTCCTTGCAATTCATCGATCCCTATTCACATCGCTGCCCAGACTGCCTGGATCCATTGCAATCATCACCGCAACAAGTTTTGATTTGATTTGATTTATTATTGTCACATGTGTTAACATACAGTGAAAAGTATTGTTTCTTGCACGCTATACAGACAAAGCATACCGTTCATAGAGAAGGAAAGGAGAGAGTGCAGAATGTAGTGTTACAGTCATAGCTAGGGGTGTAGAGAAAGATCAACTTAATGCGAGGTAGGTCCATTCAAAAGTCTGACAGCAGCAGGGAAGAAGCTATTCTTGAGTCGGTTGGTACCTCAGACTTTTCTATCTTTTTCCCGACGGAAGAAGGTGGAAGAGAGAATGTCCGGGGTGTGTGGGGTCCTTGATTATGCCGGCTGCTTTTCCCGAGGCAGCGGGAAGTGTCGGCAGAGTCAATGGATGGGAGGCTGGTTTGCATGATGAGACTGGGCTACATTCACGACCTTTTGTAGTTCCTTGCGGTCTTGAGCAGAGCAGGAGCCCCAGACCAAGCTGTGATACAACCAGAAAGAATGCTTTCTATGGGGCATCTGTAAAAGTTGGTGAGAGTCGTAGCTGACATGCCAAATTTCCTTAGTCTTCTGAGAAAGTAGAGGCGTTGGTGGGGCTTTCTTAACTATAGTGTCGGCGTGGGGGGACCAGGACAGGTTGTTGGTGATCTGGACACCTAAAAACCTGAAGCTCTCGACCCTTTCTACTTTGTCCCCGTTGATGTAGACAGGGGCATGTTCTCCTCTACACTTCCTGAAGTCGATGACGATCTCCTTTGTTTTGTTGAGATTGAGGGAGAGATTATTGTTGCCGCTCCAGTTCACCAGATTCTCTATCTCATTCCTGTACTCTGTCTCATCATTGTTTGAGATCCGACCCACTACGGTGGTGTCGTCAGCAAACTGGAAAATGGAGTTGGATTGAATTGAGGGTGAGGGGGCAGGGCTGTGGATGCGGGGGGAGTGCGGGGTGGCTGGGGGCTGGGCTGGGTCTGGGTGTGGGCCTGGGGCAGGGCTGGGGGTGGGGCTGTGGCTGGGGGCGAGGAGGGGATGGGGGCAGGGTTCCCTCAGGTTCAAATCCAACCGCCACGTGCCAGACTACCCCTGCCGTCAGCCCCTGCCGTCAGCCCCTGCCGTCAGCCCCTGCCGTCCCGCGGAGCCTGCTGGGTAACGCAGTTCGTACTTTGGCCATTTTGCTGCAATCCCCAAACCGTCAGCTGTGATTGTCCCTTAGTGTCCAAAGACGTGTAGGTTAGGTTGATTGGTCAATGCTAAATTGTCCCTCTCTATGGTTACTCGCCATAGTTTCTATATAGTTTCTCGATAGTTACTCTCCATAGTTATTCTCTATAGTTATTCTCTATAGTTACTCTCGATAGTTACTCTCTATAGTTACTCTCTATAGTTATTCTCTACAGTTATTCTCGATAGTTACTCTCTACAGTTACTCTCTATAGTTACTCTCGATAGTTACTCTCTATAGTTATTCTCTAGAGTTACTCTCTATAGTTATTCTCTATAGTTACTCTCTGTAGTTACTCTCTATAGTTACTCTCGATAGTTACCCTCTATAGTTACTCTCTATAGTTATTCTCTAGAGTTACTCTCTACAGTTATTCTCTATAGTTACTCTCTGTCGTTACTCTCTATAGTTACTCTCTATAGTTACTCTCTATAGTTATTCTCTATAGTTACTCTCTATAGTTATTCTCTATAGTTACTCTCTGTAGTTACTCTCCATAGTTACTCTCTATAGTTACTCTCTATAGTTATTCTCTATAGTTACTCTCTGTCGTTACTCTCTATAGTTACTCTCTATAGCTATTCTCTACAGTTATTCTCTATAGTTACTCTCTATAGTTATTCTCTACAGTTATTCTCTATAGTTACTCTCTATAGTTACTCTCTATAGTTACTCTCTATAGTTATTCTCTATAGTTATTCTCTACAGTTATTCTCTATAGTTGCTCTCTATAGTTATTCTCTACAGTTATTCTCTATAGTTACTCTCTATAGTTACTCTCTATAGTTACTCTCTATAGTTATTCTCTATAGTTACTCTCGATAGTTACTCTCTATAGTTACTCTCTATAGTTACTCTCTATAGTTATTCTCTATAGTTACTCTCGATAGTTACTCTCTATAGTTACTCTCTATAGTTATTCTCTATAGTTATTCTCTACAGTTATTCTCTATAGTTACTCTCTATAGTTACTCTCTATAGTTACTCTCTATAGTTACTCTCGATAGTTACTCTCTATAGTTACTCTCTATAGTTATTCTCTATAGTTATTCTCTACAGTTATTCTCTATAGTTACTCTCTACAGTTATTCTCTATAGTTACTCTCTATAGTTATTCTCTATAGTTATTCTCTACAGTTATTCTCTATAGTTACTCTCTGTAGTTACTCTCTATAGTTACTCTCGATAGTTACTCTCTATAGTTATTCTCTAGAGTTACTCTCTATAGTTATTCTCTATAGTTACTCTCTGTCATTACTCTCTATAGTTACTCTCTATAGTTACTCTCTATAGTTATTCTCTATAGTTACTCTCTATAGTTATTCTCTATAGTTACTCTCTGTAGTTACTCTCTATAGTTACTCTCTATAGTTACTCTCTATAGTTACTCTCTATAGTTACTCTCTGTAGTTACTCTCTATAGTTACTCTCGATAGTTACTCTCTATAGTTACTCTCTATAGTTATTCTCTAGAGTTACTCTCTATAGTTATTCTCTATAGTTACTCTCGGTCGTTACTCTCTATAGTTACTCTCTATAGTTACTCTCTATAGTTATTCTCTATAGTTACTCTCTATAGTTACTCTCTGTAGTTACTCTCTGTAGTTACTCTCTATAGTTACTCTCTGTAGTTACTCTCTATAGTTACTCTCTATAGTTATTCTCTATAGTTACTCACTATAGTTATTCTCTATAGTTACTCTCTGTAGTTACTCTCTATAGTTACTCTCTATAGTTATTCTCTATTGTTACTCTCTATAGTTATTCTCTATAGTTACTCTCTGTAGTTACTCTCTGTAGTTACTCTCTATAGTTACTCTCTATAGTTACTCTCTATAGTTACTCTCGATAGTTACTCTCTATAGTTACTCTCTATAGTTATTCTCTATAGTTATTCTCTATAGTTACTCTCTATAGTTACTCTCTATAGTTACTCTCTATAGTTATTCTCTATAGTTACTCTCGATAGTTACTCTCTATAGTTACTCTCTATAGTTATTCTCTATAGTTATTCTCTACAGTTATTCTCTATAGTTACTCTCTATAGTTACTCTCTATAGTTATTCTCTACAGTTATTCTCTATAGTTACTCTCTATAGTTACTCTCTATAGTTATTCTCTATAGTTACTCTCTATAGTTATTCTCTATAGTTACTCTCTATAGTTACTCTCTATAGTTACTCTCTTTAGTTACTCTCTTTAGTTACTCTCTATAGTTATTCTCTATAGTTACTCTCTATAGTTACTCTCTATAGTTATTCTCTACAGTTATTTTCTACAGTTATTCTCTATAGTTACTCTCTATAGTTACTCTCTATAGTTATTCTCTACAGTTATTCTCTACAGTTATTCTCTATAGTTAGCCTCTATAGTTACCCTGTATAGTTACTCTCTACAGTTACTCTCTATAGTTAGCCTCTATAGTTACTCTCTATAGTTACTCTCTATAGTTAGCCTCTATAGTTACCCTGTATAGTTACTCTCTACAGTTACTCTCTATAGTTACTCTCTACAGTTATTCTAGAGTTAGTCTTTATACTTACTCTTTATACTTACTCGCCATAATTTCTCTTTAGTTATTCTCTATAGATATTCAGTAGTTACACTCTACCGTTACTCTCCATACTGACTGTATAGTTACTCTCTATAGTTATTCTCTATAGTTACTCTCTATAGTTACTCTCTATAGTTACTCTCTATAGTTACTCTCTATAGTTACTCTCTATAGTTACTCTCTAGAGTTCCTCTCTATAGTTCCTCTCTATAGTTACTCTCTAGAGTTACTCTCTAGAGTTACTCTCTATAGTTACTCTCTAGAGTTCCTCTCTATAGTTCCTCTCTATAGTTACTCTCTAGAGTTACTCCCTATAATTACTCTCCATAGATACTCTATAGTTATTCTCTATAGTTACTCTCCATAGTTACTCTATAGTTATTCTCTATAGTTACTCTACTCTATATAGTTACTCTCTATAGTTACTCTCCATATTTACTCTCTGTAATTACTCTCTACAGTCACTCTCTATAGTTACTCTCTAGAGTTACTCTCTCGAGTTGCTCCCTATAATTACTCTCCATAGATACTCTATAGTTATTCTCTATAGTTACTCTCTGTAGTTACTCTCTATAGTTACTCTCGATAGTTACTCTCTATAGTTATTCTCTAGAGTTACTCTCTATAGTTATTCTCTATAGTTACTCTCTGTCATTACTCTCTATAGTTACTCTCTATAGTTACTCTCTATAGTTATTCTCTATAGTTACTCTCTATAGTTATTCTCTATAGTTACTCTCTGTAGTTACTCTCTATAGTTACTCTCTATAGTTACTCTCTATAGTTACTCTCTATAGTTACTCTCTGTAGTTACTCTCTATAGTTACTCTCGATAGTTACTCTCTATAGTTACTCTCTATAGTTATTCTCTAGAGTTACTCTCTATAGTTATTCTCTATAGTTACTCTCTGTCGTTACTCTCTATAGTTACTCTCTATAGTTACTCTCTATAGTTATTCTCTATAGTTACTCTCTATAGTTACTCTCTGTAGTTACTCTCTGTAGTTACTCTCTATAGTTACTCTCTGTAGTTACTCTCTATAGTTACTCTCTATAGTTATTCTCTATAGTTACTCTCTATAGTTATTCTCTATAGTTACTCTCTGTAGTTACTCTCTATAGTTACTCTCTATAGTTATTCTCTATAGTTACTCTCTATAGTTATTCTCTATAGTTACTCTCTGTAGTTACTCTCTGTAGTTACTCTCTATAGTTACTCTCTATAGTTACTCTCTATAGTTACTCTCGATAGTTACTCTCTATAGTTACTCTCTATAGTTATTCTCTATAGTTATTCTCTATAGTTACTCTCTATAGTTACTCTCTATAGTTACTCTCTATAGTTATT
This sequence comes from Mustelus asterias, assembly GCF_964213995.1. Classification (NCBI taxonomy): domain Eukaryota; kingdom Metazoa; phylum Chordata; class Chondrichthyes; order Carcharhiniformes; family Triakidae; genus Mustelus; species Mustelus asterias. The sequence goes on along the minus strand of NW_027591207.1, from coordinate 68,398 downwards.
CTCTATAGTTACTCTCGATAGTTACTCTCTATAGTTACTCTCTATAGTTATTCTCTATAGTTATTCTCTACAGTTATTCTCTATAGTTACTCTCTATAGTTACTCTCTATAGTTATTCTCTACAGTTATTCTCTATAGTTACTCTCTATAGTTACTCTCTATAGTTATTCTCTATAGTTACTCTCTATAGTTATTCTCTATAGTTACTCTCTATAGTTACTCTCTATAGTTACTCTCTTTAGTTACTCTCTTTAGTTACTCTCTATAGTTATTCTCTATAGTTACTCTCTATAGTTACTCTCTATAGTTATTCTCTACAGTTATTTTCTACAGTTATTCTCTATAGTTACTCTCTATAGTTACTCTCTATAGTTATTCTCTACAGTTATTCTCTACAGTTATTCTCTATAGTTAGCCTCTATAGTTACCCTGTATAGTTACTCTCTACAGTTACTCTCTATAGTTAGCCTCTATAGTTACTCTCTATAGTTACTCTCTATAGTTAGCCTCTATAGTTACCCTGTATAGTTACTCTCTACAGTTACTCTCTATAGTTACTCTCTACAGTTATTCTAGAGTTAGTCTTTATACTTACTCTTTATACTTACTCGCCATAATTTCTCTTTAGTTATTCTCTATAGATATTCAGTAGTTACACTCTACCGTTACTCTCCATACTGACTGTATAGTTACTCTCTATAGTTATTCTCTATAGTTACTCTCTATAGTTACTCTCTATAGTTACTCTCTATAGTTACTCTCTATAGTTACTCTCTATAGTTACTCTCTAGAGTTCCTCTCTATAGTTACTCTCTATAGTTACTCTCTAGAGTTACTCTCTAGAGTTACTCTCTATAGTTACTCTCTAGAGTTCCTCTCTATAGTTCCTCTCTATAGTTACTCTCTAGAGTTACTCCCTATAATTACTCTCCATAGATACTCTATAGTTATTCTCTATAGTTACTCTCCATAGTTACTCTATAGTTATTCTCTATAGTTACTCTACTCTATATAGTTACTCTCTATAGTTACTCTCCATATTTACTCTCTGTAATTACTCTCTACAGTCACTCTCTATAGTTACTCTCTAGAGTTACTCTCTCGAGTTGCTCCCTATAATTACTCTCCATAGATACTCTATAGTTATTCTCTATAGTTACTCTCCAGAGTTACTCTATAGTTATTCTCTATAGTTACTCTCCATAGATACTCTATAGTTATTCTCTATAGTTACTCTATATTTACTCTCGAAAGTTTATATATAGTTACTCTCTATATTTATTCTATAGTTATTCTATACTTACTCTCTATAGTTACTCTCTTTAGTTACTCTCGATAGTTACTCTCTGTAGTTACTCTCTGTAGTTACTCTCTGTAGTTACTCTCTACAGTTACTCTTTATAGTTATTCTCTATAATTACTCTCTAGTTACTCTCTATAGTTACTCTCTGTAGTTACTCTCTGTAGTTACTCTCTGTAGTCACTCTCTGTAGTTACTCTCTGTAGCTACTCTCTATAGTTACTCTCTATAGTTACTTTCTATAGTTACTCTGTCGTTACTCGCAGTAGTTACCCTCTGCAGTTACTCTCTGTCGTTACTCTCTGTAGTTACTCTCTGTAGTCACTCTCTGTAGCTACTCTCTATAGTTACTCTCTATAGTTACTCTCTGTAGTTACTCTCTGTACTGACTCTCTGTAGTCACTCTCTGTAGTCACTCTCTGTAGTTACTCTCTGTAGTTACTCTCTGTAGTCACTCTCTGTAGTTACTCTCTGTAGTTACTCTCTGTAGTTAATCTCTGTAGTCACTCTCTGTAGTCACTCTCTGTAGTTACTCTCTGTAGTTAGTCTCTATAGTTACTCTCAGTAGTTACTCTCTGTAGTCACTCTCTGTAGTTACTCTCTGTAGTTACTCTCTATAGTTACTCTCTGTAGTTACTCTCTGTAGTTACTCTCTGTAGTCACTCTCTATAGTTACTCTCTGTAGTTACTCTCTGTAGTCACTCTCTGCAGTTACTCTCTGTAGTTACTCACTGTAGTTATTCTCTGTAGTCACTCTCTGTAGTTACTCTCTATAGTTACTCTCTCTAGTTACTCTCTATAGTCACTCTCTGCAGTTACTCTCTGTAGTTACTCTCTGTAGTCACTCTCTGTAGTTACTCTCTGTAGTTACTCTCTATAGTTACTCTCTGTAGCTATTCTCTGTAGTTACTCTCTGTAGTTTCTCTCTGTAGTTACTCTCTATAGTTACTCTCTATAGTTACTCTCGATAGTTACTATCTAAAGTTACTCTCTAGTTACACTCGATAGTTACTTTCTATAGTTACTGTATATTTACTCCCCATAGTAACTCTCTGTAGTTACTCTATGTTACTCTATAGTTACTCTATAATTACTCTTGATAGTTACGCTTGATAGTTACGTTCGATAGTTAGGCTCGATAGTTACGCTCGATAGTTACTGTATATTTACTCTCCATAGTTACTCTCTGTAGTTACTCTGTAATTACTCCACAGTTACTCTCTATAGTTACAGTCTATAGTTACTCTCTATAGTTACTCTCTATAGTCACTCTCTATAGTCACTCTCTATAGTCACTCTCTATTGTTACTCTCTATAGTTACTCTGTCGTTACTCTCTGCAGTTACTCTCTATAGTCACTCTCTATAGATACTCTCTATAGTTACTCTCTATAGTTACTCTGTCGTTACTCTCTGCAGTTACTCTCTGGAGTTACCCTCTGTAGCTACTCTCTATAGTTACTCTCTATAGTTACTCTCTATTGTTACTCTCTGTAGCTACTCTCTGTAGTTACAGTCTATAGTTACTCTCTATAGTTACTCTCTGTAGCTACTCTCTGTAGTTACTCTCTGTAGATACTCTCTATAGATACTCTCTATAGTTACTCTCTGTAGTTACTCTCTGTAGTTACTCTCTATAGTTACTCTCTACAGTTACTCTCTAGAGTTACTCTGTCGTTACTCTCTGTAGTTACTCCCTGTAGTTACTCTCTGTAGTTACTCTCTGTAGTTACTCTCTGTAGTTACTCTCTGTAGTTACTCTCTGTAGTCACTCTCTGTAGTTACTCTCTGTAGTTACTCTCTACAGTTACTCTCTATAGTTATTCTCTATAATTGCTCTCTAGTTACTCTCTATAGTTACTCTCTGTAGTTACTCTCTGTAGTTACTCTCTGTAGTCACTCTCTGTAGTTACTCTCTGTAGCTACTCTCTATAGTTACTCTCTATAGTTACTTTCTATAGTTACTCTGTCGTTACTCGCAGTAGTTACCCTCTGCAGTTACTCTCTGTCGTTACTCTCTGTAGTTACTCTCTGTAGTCACTCTCTGTAGCTACTCTCTATAGTTACTCTCTGTAGTTACTCTCTGTAGTTACTCTCTGTACTTACTCTCTGTAGTCACTCTCTGTAGTTACTCTCTGTAGTTACTCTCTGTAGTCACTCTCTGTAGTTACTCTCTGTAGTTACTCTCTGTAGTTAATCTCTGTAGTCACTCTCTGTAGTCACTCTCTGTAGTTACTCTCTGTAGTTAGTCTCTATAGTTACTCTCAGTAGTTACTCTCTGTAGTCACTCTCTGTAGTTACTCTCTGTAGTTACTCTCTATAGTTACTCTCTGTAGTTACTCTCTGTAGTTACTCTCTGTAGTCACTCTCTATAGTTACTCTCTGTAGTTACTCTCTGTAGTTACTCTCTGTAGTTACTCTCTGTAGTTACTCTCTGTAGTCACTCTCTATAGTTACTCTCTATAGTTACTCTCTGTAGTTACTCTCTGTAGTTACTCTCTGTAGTCACTCTCTATAGTTACTCTCTGTGGTTACTCTCTGTAGTTACTCTCTGTAGTTACCCTCTGTAGTTACACTATAGTTTCTCTCCATAGTTCTCTCTATAGTTACTCCATAATTACTCTACAGTTACTCTCACAAATTACTCTCGATAGTTACTTTCTATAGTTTCTGTATATTTACTCTCCATAGTAAATCTCTGTAGTTACTCTATACTCTATAGTTCCTCTATTATAACTCTTGATAGTTACGCTCGATAGTTACGCTAGACAGTTACTGTATATTTACTCTCCATAGTTACTCTCTGTAGTTACTCTCTATACTTACTCTCTATAGTTACTCTCTGTAGTTACTCTCTGTAGTTACTCTCTGTAGTTACTCTCTGTAGTTTATCTCTATACTTACTCTCGGTAGTTACACTCTTCAGTTACTCTCTATAGTTACTCTCTGTAGTTATTCTCTCTAGTCAGTCTCTATAGTTACTCTCTGTAGTTACTCTCTGTAGTTACTCTCTGTAGTTACTCCCTGTAGTTAGTCTCTGTAGTTACTCTCTGTCGTTACTCTCTGTAGTTACTCTCTGTAGTTACTCTCTATACTTACTCTCTATAGTTACTCTCTGTAGTTACTCTCTGTAGTTACTCTCTGTAGTTACTCTCTATAGTTTATCTCTATACTTACTCTCGGTAGTTACACTCTTCAGTTACTCTCTATAGTTACTCTCTGTAGTTATTCTCTCTAGTCAGTCTCTATAGTTACTCTCTGTAGTTACTCTCTGTAGTTACTCTCTGTAGTTACTCCCTGTAGTTAGTCTCTGTAGTTACTCTCTGTAGTTACTCTCTGTAGTTACTCTCTGTAGTTACTCTCTGTAGTTACTCTCTATAGTTATTCTCTATAGTTACTCTCTATAGTTACTCTCTATAGTTACTCTCTATAGTTACTCTCTATAGTTACTCTCTATAGTTACTCTCTATAGTTACTCTCTATAGTTACTCTCTATAGTTACTCTCTATAGTTACTCTCGATAGTTACTCTCTATAGTTACTCTCTATAGTTACTCTCTATAGTTATTCTCTATAGTTATTCTCTACAGTTATTCTCTATAGTTACTCTCTATAGTTATTCTCTATAGTTATTCTCTACAGTTATTCTCTATAGTTACTCTCTATAGTTACTCTCTATAGTTACTCTCTATAGTTATTCTCTATAGTTACTCTCGATAGTTACTCTCTATAGTTACTCTCTATAGTTATTCTCTATAGTTATTCTCTACAGTTATTCTCTATAGTTACTCTCTATAGTTACTCTCTATAGTTACTCTCTATAGTTATTCTCTATAGTTACTCTCTATAGTTACTCTCTATAGTTACTCTCTATAGTTATTCTCTACAGTTATTTTCTACAGTTATTCTCTATAGTTACTCTCTATAGTTACTCTCTATAGTTATTCTCTACAGTTATTCTCTACAGTTATTCTCTATAGTTAGCCTCTATAGTTACCCTGTATAGTTACTCTCTACAGTTACTCTCTATAGTTAGCCTCTATAGTTACTCTCTATAGTTACTCTCTATAGTTAGCCTCTATAGTTACCCTGTATAGTTACTCTCTACAGTTACTCTCTATAGTTACTCTCTACAGTTATTCTAGAGTTAGTCTTTATACTTACTCTTTATACTTACTCGCCATAATTTCTCTTTAGTTATTCTCTATAGATATTCAGTAGTTACACTCTACCGTTACTCTCCATACTGACTGTATAGTTACTCTCTATAGTTATTCTCTATAGTTACTCTCTATAGTTACTCTCTATAGTTACTCTCTATAGTTACTCTCTATAGTTACTCTCTAGAGTTACTCTCTAGAGTTCCTCTCTATAGTTCCTCTCTATAGTTACTCTCTAGAGTTACTCTCTAGAGTTACTCTCTATAGTTACTCTCTAGAGTTCCTCTCTATAGTTCCTCTCTATAGTTACTCTCTAGAGTTACTCCCTATAATTACTCTCCATAGATACTCTATAGTTATTCTCTATAGTTACTCTCCATAGTTACTCTATAGTTATTCTCTATAGTTACTCTACTCTATATAGTTACTCTCTATAGTTACTCTCCATATTTACTCTCTGTAATTACTCTCTACAGTCCCTCTCTATAGTTACTCTCTAGAGTTACTCTCTCGAGTTGCTCCCTATAATTACTCTCCATAGATACTCTATAGTTATTCTCTATAGTTACTCTCTGTAGTTACTCTCTATAGTTACTCTCGATAGTTACTCTCTATAGTTATTCTCTAGAGTTACTCTCTATAGTTATTCTCTATAGTTACTCTCTGTCATTACTCTCTATAGTTACTCTCTATAGTTACTCTCTATAGTTATTCTCTATAGTTACTCTCTATAGTTATTCTCTATAGTTACTCTCTGTAGTTACTCTCTATAGTTACTCTCTATAGTTACTCTCTATAGTTACTCTCTATAGTTACTCTCTGTAGTTACTCTCTATAGTTACTCTCGATAGTTACTCTCTATAGTTACTCTCTATAGTTATTCTCTAGAGTTACTCTCTATAGTTATTCTCTATAGTTACTCTCTGTCGTTACTCTCTATAGTTACTCTCTATAGTTACTCTCTATAGTTATTCTCTATAGTTACTCTCTATAGTTACTCTCTGTAGTTACTCTCTGTAGTTACTCTCTATAGTTACTCTCTGTAGTTACTCTCTATAGTTACTCTCTATAGTTATTCTCTATAGTTACTCTCTATAGTTATTCTCTATAGTTACTCTCTGTAGTTACTCTCTATAGTTACTCTCTATAGTTATTCTCTATAGTTACTCTCTAGAGTTCCTCTCTATCGTTCCTCTCTATAGTTACTCTCTAGAGTTACTCCCTATAATTACTCTCCATAGATACTCTATAGTTATTCTCTATAGTTACTCTCCATAGTTACTCTATAGTTATTCTCTATAGTTACTCTACTCTATATAGTTACTCTCTATAGTTACTCTCCATATTTACTCTCTGTAATTACTCTCTACAGTCACTCTCTATAGTTACTCTCTAGAGTTACTCTCTCGAGTTGCTCCCTATAATTACTCTCCATAGATAATCTATAGTTATTCTCTATAGTTACTCTCCAGAGTTACTCTATAGTTATTCTCTATAGTTACTCTCTATAGTTACTCTCTATAGTTAGCCTCTATAGTTACTCTCTATAGTTACTCTCTATAGTTAGCCTCTATAGTTACCCTGTATAGTTACTCTCTACAGTTACTCTCTATAGTTACTCTCTACAGTTATTCTAGAGTTAGTCTTTATACTTACTCTTTATACTTACTCGCCATAATTTCTCTTTAGTTATTCTCTATAGATATTCAGTAGTTACACTCTACCGTTACTCTCCATACTGACTGTATAGTTACTCTCTATAGTTATTCTCTATAGTTACTCTCTATAGTTACTCTCTAGAGTTACTCTCTAGAGTTACTCTCTATAGTTACTCTCTAGAGTTCCTCTCTATAGTTCCTCTCTATAGTTACTCTCTAGAGTTACTCCCTATAATTACTCTCCATAGATACTCTATAGTTATTCTCTATAGTTACTCTCCATAGTTACTCTATAGTTATTCTCTATAGTTACTCTACTCTATATAGTTACTCTCTATAGTTACTCTCCATATTTACTCTCTGTAATTACTCTCTACAGTCACTCTCTATAGTTACTCTCTCGAGTTACTCTCTCGAGTTGCTCCCTATAATTACTCTCCATAGATACTCTATAGTTATTCTCTATAGTTACTCTCCAGAGTTACTCTATAGTTATTCTCGACAGTTACTCTATGTGGATGTGGTCTATATGGACTTCAGCAAAGCGTTCGATAAGGTCCCCCATGCAAGACTTCTTGAGAAAGTGAGAGGGCATGGGATCCAAGGGGCTGTTGCCTTGTGGATCCAGAACTGGCTTGCCTGCAGAAGGCAGAGAGTGGCTGTGGAGGGGTCTTTCTCTGCATGGAGGTCGGTGACCAGTGGAGTGCCCCAGGGATCTGTTCTGGGACCCTTGCTGTTTGTCATTTTCATAAATGACCTGGATGAGGAAGTGGAGGGATGGGTTGGTAAGTTTGCTGACGACACCAAGGTAGGTGGTGTTGTGGATAGTTTGGAGGGATGTCAGAAGTTGCAGCGAGACATAGATAGAATGCAAGACTGGGCGGAGAAGTGGCAGATGGACTTCAACCCGGATAAGTGTGTAGTGATCCATTTTGGCAGATCCAATGGGATGGAGCAGCAGTATAAAATGAAGGGTACCATTCTTAGCAGTGTAGAGGATCAGAAGGACCTTGGGGTCCGGGTCCATAGGACTCTTAAATCGGCCTCGCAGGTGGAGGATGCGGTCAAGAAGGCGTATGGCGTACTAGCCTTCATTAATCGAGGGATTGAGTTTAGGAGTCGGGAGATAATGCTGCAGCTTTATAGGACCCTGGTTAGACCCCACTTGGAGTACTGCGCGCAGTTCTGGTCACCTCATTACAGGAAAGATGTTGAAGCCATTGAAAGGGTGCAGAGGAGATTTACAAGGATGTTGCCTGGATTGGGGGGCATGCCTTATGAGGATAGGTTGAGGGAGCTTGGTCTCTTCTCCCTGGAGAGACGAAGGATGAGAGGTGACCTGATAGAGGTTCACAAGATGTTGAGGGGTCTGGATAGGGTGGACTCTCAGAGGCTATTTCCAAGGGCTGAAATGGTTGCTACGAGAGGACACAGGTTTAAGGTGCTGGGGGGTAGGTACAGGGGGGATGTCAGGGGTAAGTTTTTCACTCAGAGGGTGGTGGGTGAGTGGAATCGGCTGACGTCGGTGGTGGTGGAGGCAAACTCGTTGGGGTCTTTTAAGAGACTTCTGGATGAGTACATGGGATTTAATGGGATTGAGGGCTATAGATAGGCCTAGAGGTGGGGATGTGATCGGCGCAACTTGTGGGCCGAAGGGCCTGTTTGTGCTGTGACTTTCTATGTTCTATGTTCTATGTTCTATATTTACTCTCGAAAGTTTATATATAGTTACTCTCTATATTTATTCTATAGTTATTCTATACTTACTCTCTATAGTTACTCTCTTTAGTTACTCTCGATAGTTACTCTGTCGTTACTCTCTGTAGTTACTCTCTGTAGTTACTCTCTGTAGTTACTCTCTGTAGTTAGTCTCTGTAGTCACTCTCTATAGTTACTCTCTTTAGTTACTCTCTGTAGTTACTCTCTATAGTTACTCTCTGTAGTTACTCTCTGTAGTCACTCTCTGCAGTTACTCTCTGTAGTTACTCACTGTAGTTATTCTCTGTAGTCACTCTCTGTAGTTACTCTCTATAGTTACTCTCTCTAGTTACTCTCTATAGTCACTCTCTGCAGTTACTCTCTGTAGTTACTCTCTGTAGTCACTCTCTGTAGTTACTCTCTGTAGTTACTCTCTATAGTTACTCTCTGTAGCTATTCTCTGTAGTTACTCTCTGTAGTTTCTCTCTGTAGTTACTCTCTATAGTTACTCTCTATAGTTACTCTCGATAGTTACTATCTAAAGTTACTCTCTAGTTACACTCGATAGTTACTTTCTATAGTTACTGTATATTTACTCTCCATAGTAACTCTCTGTAGTTACTCTATGTTACTCTATAGTTACTCTATAATTACTCTTGATAGTTACGCTTGATAGTTACGTTCGATAGTTAGGCTCGATAGTTACGCTCGATAGTTACTGTATATTTACTCTCCATAGTTACTCTCTGTAGTTACTCTGTAATTACTCCACAGTTACTCTCTATAGTTACAGTCTATAGTTACTCTCTATAGTTACTCTCTATAGTCACTCTCTATAGTCACTCTCTATAGTTACTCTCTATAGTTACTCTGTCGTTACTCTCTGCAGTTACTCTCTATAGTCACTCTCTATAGATACTCTCTATAGTTACTCTCTATAGTTACTCTGTCGTTACTCTGCAGTTACTCTCTGGAGTTACCCTCTGTAGCTACTCTCTATAGTTACTCTCTATAGTTACTCTCTGTAGTTACTCTCTGTGGTTACTCTCTATAGTTACTCTCTACAGTTACTCTGTCGTTACTCTCTATAGTTACTCTCTATTGTTACTCTCTGTAGCTACTCTCTGTAGTAACAGTCTATAGTTACTCTCTATAGTTACTCTCTGTAGCTACTCTCTGTAGTTACTCTCTGTAGATACTCTCTATAGATACTCTCTATAGTTACTCTCTGTAGTTACTCTCTATAGTTACTCTCTACAGTTACTCTCTAGAGTTACTCTGTCGTTACTCTCTGTAGTTACTCCCTGTAGTTACTCTCTGTAGTTACTCTCTGTAGTTACTCTCTGTAGTTACTCTCTGTATTTACTCTCTGTAGTTACTCTCTGTAGTCACTCTCTGTAGTCACTCTCTGTAGTCACTCTCTGTAGTCACTCTCTGTAGTTACTCTCTACAGTTACTCTCTATAGTTATTCTCTATAATTACTCTCTAGTTACTCTCTATAGTTACTCTCTGTAGTTACTCTCTGTAGTTACTCTCTGTAGTCACTCTCTGTAGTTACTCTCTGTAGCTACTCTCTGTAGCTACTCTCTATAGTTACTCTCTATAGTTACTTTCTATAGTTACTCTGTCGTTACTCGCAGTAGTTACCCTCTGCAGTTACTCTCTGTCGTTACTCTCTGTAGTTACTCTCTGTAGTCACTCTCTGTAGCTACTCTCTATAGTTACTCTCTATAGTTACTCTCTGTAGTTACTCTCTGTACTTACTCTCTGTAGTCACTCTCTGTAGTCACTCTCTGTAGTTACTCTCTGTAGTTACTCTCTGTAGTCACTCTCTGTAGTTACTCTCTGTAGTTACTCTCTGTAGTTAATCTCTGGAGTCACTCTCTGTAGTTACTCTCTGTAGTTACTCTCTATAGTTACTCTCTGTAGTTACTCTCTGTAGTTACTCTCTGTAGTCACTCTCTATAGTTACTCTCTGTAGTTACTCTCTGTAGTTACTCTCTGTAGTTACTCTCTGTAGTTACTCTCTGTAGTCACTCTCTATAGTTACTCTCTGTAGTTACCCTCTGTAGTTACTCTCTGTAGTTACCCTCTGTAGTTACACTATAGTTTCTCTCCATAGTTCTCTCTATAGTTACTCCATAATTACTCTACAGTTACTCTCACAAATTACTCTCGATAGTTACTTTCTATAGTTTCTGTATATTTACTCTCCATAGTAAATCTCTGTAGTTACTCTATACTCTATAGTTCCTCTATTATAACTCTTGATAGTTACGTTCGATAGTTACGCTAGACAGTTACGCTCGATAGTTACGCTCGATAGTTACTGTATATTTACTCTCCATAGTTACTCTCTGTAGTTACTCTCTATACTTACTCTCTATAGTTACTCTCTGTAGTTACTCTCTGTAGTTACTCTCTGTAGTTACTCTCTATAGTTTATCTCTATACTTACTCTCGGTAGTTACACTCTTCAGTTACTCTCTATAGTTACTCTCTGTAGTTATTCTCTCTAGTCAGTCTCTATAGTTACTCTCTGTAGTTACTCTCTGTAGTTACTCTCTGTAGTTACTCTCTGTAGTTAGTCACTGTAGTTACTCTCTGTAGTTACTCTCTGTAGTTACTCTCTATAGTTAGTCACTGTAGTTACTCTCTGTAGTTACTCTCTGTGGTTACTCTCTGTGGTTACTCTCTATAGTTACTCTCGGTAGTTACACTCTTCAGTTACTCTCTATAGTTACTCTCTGTAGTTATTCTCTCTAGTCAGTCTCTATAGTTACTCTCTGTAGTTACTCTCTGTAGTTACTCTCTGTAGTTACTCTCTGTAGTTAGTCACTGTAGTTACTCTCTGTAGTTACTCTCTGTAGTTACTCTCTATAGTTAGTCACTGTAGTTACTCTCTGTAGTTACTCTCTGTGGTTACTCTCTGTGGTTACTCTCTGTAGTTACTCTCTGTAGTTACTCTCTATAGTTAGTCACTGTAGTTACTCTCTGTAGTTACTCTCTGTGGTTACTCTCTGTGGTTACTCTCTGTAGTTACTCTCTTTAGTTACTCTCTTTAGTTACTCTCTATAGTTACTCTCTATAGTTACTCTCTATAGTTACTGTCTGTAGTTACTCTCTATAGTTACTCTCTGTCATTACTGTCTGTAGTTACTGTCTGTAGTTACTCTCTGTAGTTACTCTGCATAATGTTTCTATAGTTACCCTCCAGTTACTCTATAGTTACTCTCCATAGTTATGCTCCATGTTTACTCTATAGTTGCTCTCTGTAGTTACTCTCCATATATACTCTCCATGGTTACTCTATGGTTACTCGATAATTACACTTTAGTTACTATATAGTTACCCTTGGCCAATGTTCTTAAAACTTAAAACTGTACTCTTCACTTTTCGGAACTCTCTGATAACGTTCTACTGTAACACCACACTGTGCACTCTCTCCTTTCCTTCACCCCTCTGTACTCTATGAACGGTATGCTTTGTCTGTATAGTGCGCAAGAAACAATACTTTTCACTGTGTCCGAAAACACGTGACAATAATAAATCAAATCCAATCAAATCGGTCTGGGATAAGCTGAAACATGTAACAGTGGCAGGGGAGGGGAGTTTTATTCATGTTTAATGATTGGTTATTTTGTTAGCATTATTCTTCAACTGTCTTATGAAGGAGTAATTGTTTTGACAAAAGATCCCTAAATTGTAAGTGCAATTACCGCATGGGTGAAGCTGCCTATTCTCACATTTAGCCTCAAATAGAAAGGTGTTGGGGTTAAGCCTGTAACCCAAGTGAATCTGGGGTTCCGATCAGGGACCAGACACCCCCTCCAGCCCCTACACCCCTCCCTATCTCTGTAACCTCCCCCAGCCCCTACACCCCTCCCTATCTCTGTAACCTCCCCCAGCCCCTATACCCCTCCCTATCTCTGTAACCTCCCCCAGCCCCGACACCCCTCCCTATCCCTGTAACCTCCCCCAGCCCCTATACCCCTCCCTATATCTGTAACCTCCCCCAGCCCCTACAGCCCTCCCTATCTCTGTAACCTCCCCCAGCCCCTACACCCCTCCCTATCTCTGTAACCTCCCCCAGCCCCTATACCCCTCCCTATATCTGTAACCTCCCCCAGCCCCTACACCCCTCCCTATCTCTGTAACCTCCCCCAGCCCCTACACCCCTCCCTATCTCTGTAACCTCCCCCAGCCCCTACACCCCTCCCTATCTCTGTAACCTCCTCCAGCCCCCCTACACCCCATCCCTATCCCTGTAACCCCCCCCAGCCCTTATACCCCTCACTATCTCTGTAACCTCCCCCGACTACGACACCCCTCCCTATCCCTGTAACCTCCCCCAGCTCGTACATCCCTATCTCTGTAACCTCGTCCAGACCCAACACCCCTCCCTATCTCTGTAACCTCCTCCAGCCCCTACACCTCTCCCTATCCCTGTAACCTCCTCCAGACCCTACAACCCTCCCTATCCCTGTGACGTTCTCCAGCCTCTACACCCCTCCCTATCTCTGCAACCTCCTCCAGCCCCTACAGCCCTCCCGATCCATGTAACTTCCTCCAACCTCTACACCCCACCCTATCTCTGTAACCTCCCCCAGCTCCTACAGCCCTATCTCTGTGACATCCTCCAGCCCCTACACCCCCTCCCTATCTCTGTAACCTCCTCCAGCCCCTACACCCCTCCCTATCTCTGTAACCTCCTCCAGCCCCTACACACCTCCCTATCTCTGTAACCTCCTCCAGCCCGTAAACCCCTCACTATCTCTGGAACCTCCTCCAGGCCCTACACCCCTCCCTATCTCTGTAACCTCCTCCAGCCCTTACACCCCTCCCTATCTCTGTAATCTCCTCCAGCCCCTAAAGCCCTCCCTATCTCTGTAACCTCCTCCAGCCCCTACACCCCTCCCTATCTCTGTAACCTCCTCCAGCCCCTACACACCTCCCTATCTCTGTAACCTCCTCCAGCCCCTAAACCCCTCCCTATCTCTGGAACCTCCTCCAGCCCCACCACCCCTCCCTATCTCTGTAACCCCCTCCAGCCCCCTACACCCCTCCCTATCTCTGTAATCTCCTCCAGCCCCTAAACCCCTCCCTATTTCTGTAACCTCCTCCAGCCCCTACACCCCTCCCTATCTCTGTAACCTCCTCCAGCCCCGACACTCCTTCCTATCACTGTAACCTCCACCAGCCCCGACACCGCTCCCATCACTGTAACCTCCTCCAGCCCCTACACCCCTCCCTATCCCTGTAACCTAATCCAGCCCCTACACCCCTCCCTACCTCTGGAACCTCCCCCAGCCCCTACACCCCTCCCTATCTCCGTAACCTCCTCCAGTCTCTACACCCCTCCTGATCTCTGTAACCTCCTCCAGCCCGTACACCCCTCCCTATCTCTATCACCTCCACCAGCCCCGACACCCCCTCCCTATCTCTGTCACCTCCTCCAGCCCCGAAACCCCCTCCCTATTTCTGTAACCTCCTCCAGCCCCTACACCCGTCCCTTTCTCTGTAACCTCCTCCAGCCCCTACACCCCTCCCTATCTCTGTAACCTCCTCCAGGCCCTACACCCCCTCCCTATTTCTGTAACCTCCTCCAGCCCCTACACCCCTCCCTATCTCTGTAACCTCCTCCAGCCCCTACACCCCCTCCCTATCTCTGTAAACTCCTCCAGCCCCTACACCCCTCCCGATCTCTGTAACCTCCTCCAGCCCCTACACCCCCTCCCTATCTCTGTAACCTCCACCAGCCCCTACACCCCTCCCTATCTCTGGAACCTCCTCCAGCCCCTACACCCCTCCCTATCTCTGTAACTTCCTCCAGCCCCTACACCCCTCCCTATATCTGTAACACCCTCCAGCCCCGACACACCCTACCTATCTCTATAACCTCCTCCAGCCCCAACACACCTCCCGATCTCTGTAACACCCTCCAGCCCCGACACACCCTACCTATCTCTATAACCTCCTCCAGCCCCTACACCCCTCCCTATCTCTGTAACACCCTCCAGCCCCGACACACCCTACCTATCTCTATAACCTCCTCCAGCCCCAAAACGCCTCCCCATCTCTGTAACCTCCTCCAGCCCATACACCCCTCCCTACCTCTGTAACCTCCGCCAGCCCCTACACCCCTCCCTATCTCTGTAACTTCCTCCAGCCCAAACACCCCTCCGTATGTCTGTAACCTCCTCCAGCCCCTACACCCCACGCTATCTCTGGAACCTCCTCCAGCCCGTGCACCCCTCCCTATCTCTGGAACCTCCTCCACACCCGACACCCCTCCCTATGTCTGTAACCTCCTCCACACCCGACACCCCTCCCTATCTCTGTAACGTCCGCCAACCCCTACTCCCCTCCCTATCTCCGTAACCTCCTCCAGCCCCAACACCTCTCCCGATCTCTGTAACCTCCTCCAGCCCCAACACCCCTCCCAATCACTGTAACCTCCTCCAGCCCCTACACCACCTCCCTATCTCTGTACCCTCCTCCAGCCCCTACACCCCTCCCTATCTCTGTAACCTCCTCCAGCCCCAACTCCCCTCCCTATCTCTGTAACCTCCTCCAGCCCCGACACCCCTCCCTCTCTGTGTAAACTCCTCCAGCCCCTACACCCCTCCCTATCTCTGTAACCTCCTCTAGCCCCTACACCCCTCCCTATCTCTGTAACCTCCTCCAGCCCCTACACCCCTCCCTATATCTGTAACCTCCTCCAGCCCCTACACCCCTCCCTATCCTTGTAACCTCCTCCAGCCCCTACACCCCTCCCTATCTCTGTAACCTCCTCCAGCCCCTACACCCCTCCCTATATCTGTAACCTCATCGAGCCTCTACACCCCTCCCTATCTCTATCACCTACTCCAGTCCCAACAACCCCTCCCTATCTCTGTAACCCCCTCCAGCCCCTACACTCTTCCCTATCTCTGTAACCTACTCCAGCCCCTACACCCCTCCCTATCTCAGTAACCTCCTCCAGCCCCTACACCCCCTCCCTAGCTCTGTAACCACCTCCAGCCCCAAAACCCCTCCCGATCTCTGTAACGTCCTCCAGCCCCAACACCCCTCCGTATGTCTGTAACCTCCTCCAATCCCAACACCCCACCCGATCCCTGTAAACTACTCCAGACCCTACACCCCTCCCTATCTCTGTAACCTCCTCCAGCCCCTACACCCCTCCCTCCTTCTGTAATCTCCACCAGCTCCTACACCCCCTCCCTATCTCTGTAACCTCCTCCATCCCCTACTCCCCTCCCTATCTCCGTAACCTCCTCCAGGCCCTACACCCCCTCCCTATCTCTGTATGCTTCTCCAGCCCCTACACCCCTCCCTATCTCTGTAACCTCCTCCAGCCCCTACACCCCTCCCTATCTCTGTAACCTCCTCCAGCCCCAACACCCCTCCCTATCTCTGTAACCTCCTCCAGCCCCAACACCCCTCCCGATCTCTGTAACCTCCTCCAGCCCCAACGCCCCTCCCTATCTCTGTAACCTCCTCCAGCCCCAACACCCCTCCCTATCTCTGTAACCTCCTCCAGCCCCTAAACCCCTCCCGCTCTGTGTAACCTCCTCCAGCTCCTACACCCCTCCCTATCTCTGTAACCTCCTCCAGCCCCTACACTCCTCCCTATCTCTGTAACCTCCTCCCGCCCCTACAACCCTCCCTATCTCTGTAACCTCCTCCAGCCCCTACACTCCTCCCTATCTCTGTAACCTCCTCCAGCCCCAACACCGCTCCCGATCTCTGTAACCTCCTCCAACCCCAACACCCCTCCCTATCTCTGTAACCTCCTCCAGCCCCTACACCCCTCCCTATCTCTGTAACCTCGTCGAGCCTCTACACCCCTCCCTTTCTCTATCATCTCCTCCAGCCCCGACACACCCTCCCTATCTCTCTCACCTCCTCCAGCCCCAACACCCCCTCCCTATCTCTGTAACCCCCTCCAGCCCCTACACCCCAACTATCTTAGTAACCTCCTCCAGCCCCTACACCCCTCCCTATCTCTGTACCCTCCTCCAGCCCCTACAGCCCCTCCCTATCTCTGTAACCTCCTCCAGCCCCAACACCACTCCCGATTTCTGTAACCTCCTCCAGCCCCGACACCCACTCCCTATCTCTGTAACCTCCTCCTGCCCCAACACCCCTCCCGATCTCTGTAACCTCCTCCAGCCCCAACACCCCACCCTATCTCTGTAACTGCCTCCAGCCTCAACACCCCTCCCGATCTCTGTAGCCCACTCCAGCCCCGACACCCCCTCCCTATCTCTGTAACCTCCTCCAGCTCCTACACCCCTCCCTATCTCTGTAACCTCCTCCAGCCCCTACACCCCCTCCCTATCTCTGTAACCTCCTCCAGCCCCGACACCCCCTCCCTATCTCTGTAACCTCCTCCAGCCCCTACACCCCCTCCCTATCTCTGTAACCTCCTCCAGCCCCTACACCCCTCCCTATCTCTGTAACCTCCTCCAGCCCCAACACCCCTCCCTATCTCTGTAACCTCCTCCAGCCCCTAAACCCCTCCCGCTCTGTGTAACCTCCTCCAGCTCCTACACCCCTCCCTATCTCTGTAACCTCCTCCAGCCCCTACACTCCTCCCTATCTCTGTAACCTCCTCCAGCCCCTACAACCCTCCCTATCTCTGTAACCTCCTCCAGCCCCTACACTCCTCCCTATCTCTGAAACCTCCTCCAGCCCCAACACCGCTCCCTATCTCTGTAACCTCCTCCAACCCCAACACCCCTCCCTATATCTGTAACCTCGTCGAGCCTCTACACCCCTCCCTTTCTCTATCATCTCCTCCAGCCCCGACACACCCTCCCTATCTCTGTCACCTCCTCCAGCCCCAACACCCCCTCCCTATCTCTGTAACCCCCTCCAGCCCCTACACCCTTCCCTATCTCTGTCACCTCCTCCAGCCCCTACACCCCCTCCCTATCTCTGTAACCTACTCCAGCCCCTACACCCCTCCCTATCTCAGTAACCTCGTCCAGCCCCGACACCCCTCCCTATCTCTGTAACCTCCTCCAGCCCCGATACCCCTCCCTATCTCTGTAACCTCCTCCAGCCCCGACACCCCCTCCCTATCTCTGTAACCCACTACAGCCCCGACACCCCCTCCCTATCTCTGTAACCTCCTCCAGCTCCTACACCCCTCCCTATCACGGTAACCTCCTCCAGCCCCTACACCCCCTCCCTATCTCTGTAACCTCCTCCAGCCCCTACACCCCTCCCTATCTCTGTAACCTCCTCCAGCCCAAACACCCCTCCCTATCTCTGTAACCTCCTCCAGCCCCTACACCCCTCCCTATCTCTGTAACCTCCTCCAGCCCCTACACCCCCTCCCTATCTCTGTAACCTCCTCCAGCCCCTACACCCCTCCCTATCTCTGTTACCTCTTCCAGCCCCGCCACCCCCTCCCTATCTCTGTAACCTCCTCCAGCCCCTACACCCCTCGCTATCTCTGTAACCTCCTCCAGGCCCGACACCCCCTCCCTATCTCTGTAACCTCCTCCAGCCCCAACACCCCTCCCGATCTCTGTTATCTCCTCCAGCCCCAACACCCCTCCCTATCTTTGTAACCCCCTCCAGCCCCTACACCCCTCCCTATCTCTGTAACCTCCGCCAGCCCCAACAACCCTCCCGATCTCTGTAACCTCCACCAGCCCCTATACCCCCTCCCTATCTCTGTAACTTACTCCATCCCAAACACCCCTCCGTATGTCTGTAACCTCCTCCAGCCCCTCCACCCCTCGCTATCTCTGGAACGTCCTCCAGCGCGTGCACCCCTCCGTATCTCTGGAACCTCCTCCAGACCCGACACCCCTCCCTATCTGTGTAACCTCCTCCAGCCCCTACACCCCTCCCTATCTCCGTAACCTCCTCAAGCACCGACACCCCTCCCTATCTCTGTAACGTCCTCCAAACCCTACACCCTTCCCTATCTCTGTAAACACCTCCAGCCCCAACACCCCTCCCTATCTCTGTAACCTCCTCCAGCCCCTAGACCACCTCCCTATCTCTGTAACCTCCCCCAGCCCCAACACCCCTCCCTATCTCTGTAACCTCCTCCAGCCCCTACACCCCTCCCTATCTCTGTAACCTCCTCCAGCCCCAACACCCCTCCCGATCTCTGTAACCTCCTCCAGCCCCAACACCCCTCCCGATCTCTGTAACCTCCTCCAGCCCCAACGCCCCGCCCTATCTCTGTAACCTCCTCCAGCCCCAACACCCCTCCCTATCTCTGTAACCTCCTCCAGCCCCTAAACCCCTCCCGCTCTGTGTAACCTCCTCCAGATCCTACACCCCTCCCTATCTCTGTAACCTCCTCCAGCCCCTACACTCCTCCCTATTTCTGTAACCTCCTCCAGCCCCTACAACCCTCCCTATCTCTGTAACCTCCTCCAGCCCCCTACACCCCCTCCCGATCTCTGTAACCTCCTCCAGCCCCTACACTCCTCCCTATCTCTGTAACCTCCTCCAGCCCCTACACCCCTCGCTATCTCTGTAACCTCCTCCAGCCCCTACACTCCTCCCTATCTCTGTAACCTCCTCCAGCCCCTACACCCCTCCCTATCTCTGTAACCTCCTCCAGCCCCTACACTCCTCCCTATCTATGTAACCTCCTCCAGCCCCTACACCCCTCCCTATCTCTGTAACCTCCTCCAGCCCCTACACTCCTCCCTATCTCTGTAACCTCCTCCAACCCCCACACCCCCTCCCTATCTCTGTTACCCCCTCCAGCCCCTACACCCTTCCCTATCTCTGTAACCTACTCCAGCCCCTACACCCCAACTATCTTAGTAACCTCCTCCAACCCCTACACCCCTCCCTATCTCTGTACCCTCCTCCAGCCCCTACAGCCCCTCCCTATCTCTGTAACCTCCTCCAGCCCCAACACAACTCCCGATTTCTGTAACCTCCTCCAGCCCCGAAACCCACTCCCTATCTCTGTAACCTCCTCCAGCCCCAACACCTCTCCGTATGTCTGTAACCTCCTCCAACCCCAACACCCCTCCCTATCTCTGTAACCTCCTCCAGCCCCAACACCCCTCCCGATCTCTGTAACCTCCTCCAGCCCCAACACCCCTCCCTATCTCTGTAACTGCCTCCAGCCTCAACACCCCTCCCGATCTCTGTAACCCACTCCAGCCCCGACACCCCCTCCCTATCTCTGTAACCTCCTCCCGCTCCTACACCCCTCCCTATCTCGGTAACCTCCTCCAGCCCCTACACCCCCTCCCTATCTCTGTAACCTCCTCCAGCCCCTACACCCCTCCCTATCTGTGTAACCTCCTCCAGCCCAAACACCCCTCCCTATCTCTGTAACCTCCTCCAGCCCCTACACCCCTCCCTATATCTGTAACCTCATCGAGCCTCTACACCCCTCCCTATCTCTATCACCTACTCCAGTCCCAACAACCCCTCCCTATCTCTGTAACCCCCTCTAGCCCCTACACTCTTCCCTATCTCTGTAACCTACTCCAGCCCCTACACCCCTCCCTATCTCAGTAACCTCCTCCAGCCCCTACACCCCCTCCCTAGCTCTGTAACCACCTCCAGCCCCAAAACCCCTCCCTATCTCTGTAACGTCCTCCAGCCCCAACACCCCTCCGTATGTCTGTAACCTCCTCCAATCCCAACACCCCACCCGATCCCTGTAAACTACTCCAGACCCTACACCCCTCCCTATCTCTGTAACCTCCTCCAGCCCCTACACCCCTCCCTCTTTCTGTAATCTCCACCAGCTCCTACACCCCCTCCCTATCTCTGTAACCTCCTCCATCCCCTACTCCCCTCCCTATCCCCGTAACCTCCTCCAGGCCCTACACCCCCTCCCTATCTCTGTATGCTTTTCCAGCCCCTACACCCCTCCCTATCTCTGTAACCTCCTCCAGCCCCTACACCCCTCCCTATCTCTGTAACCTCCTCCAGCCCCAACACCCCTCCCGATCTCTGTTATCTCCTCCAGCCCCAACACCCCTCCCTATCTTTGTAACCCCCTCCAGCCCCTACACCCCTCCCTATCTCTGTAACCTCCGCCAGCCCCAACACCCCTCCCGATCTCTGTAACCTCCTCCAGCCCCAAAACCCCTCCCTATCTCTGTAACCTCCACCAGCCCCTATACCCCCTCCCTATCTCTGTAACTTACTCCAGCCCAAACACCCCTCCGTATGTCTGTAACCTCCTCCAGCCCCTACACCCCTCGCTATCTCTGGAACCTCCTCCAGCGCGTGCACCCCTCCGTATCTCTGGAACCTCCTCCAGACCCGACACCCCTCCCTATCTGTGTAACCTCCTCCAGCCCCTACACCCCTCCCTAACTCTGTAACCTCCTCAAGCACCGACACCCCTCCCTATCTCTGTAAAGTCCTCCAAACCCTACACCCTTCTCTATCTCTGTAAACACCTCCAGCCCCTACACCCCCTCCCTATCTCTGTAACCTCCTCCAGCCCCTAGACCACCTCCCTATCTCTGTAACCTCCTCCAGCCCCAACACCCCTCCCTATCTCTGTAACCTCCTCCAGCCCCAACACCCCTCCCTATCTCTGTAACCTCCTCCAGCCCCAACACCCCTCCCGATCTCTGTAACCTCCTCCAGCCCCAACGCCCCTCCCTATCTCTGTAACCTCCTCCAGCCCCAACACCCCTCCCTATCTCTGTAACCTCCTCCAGCCCCTAAACCCCTCCCATTCTGTGTAACCTCCTCCAGCTCCTACACCCCTCCCTATCTCTGTAACCTCCTCCAGCCCCTACACTCCTCCCTATCTCTGTAACCTCCTCCCGCCCCTACAACCCTCCCTATCTCTGTAACCTCCTCCAGCCCCTACACTCCTCCCTATCTCTGTAACCTCCTCCAGCCCCAACACCGCTCCCGATCTCTGTAACCTCCTCCAACCCCAACACCCCTCCCTATCTCTGTAACCTCCTCCAGCCCCTACACCCCTCCCTATCTCTGTAACCTCGTCGAGCCTCTACACCCCTCCCTTTCTCTATCATCTCCTCCAGCCCCGACACACCCTCCCTATCTCTGTCACCTCCTCCAGCCCCAACACCCCCTCCCTATCTCTGTAACCCCCTCCAGCCCCTACACCCCAACTATCTTAGTAACCTCCTCCAGCCCCTACACCCCTCCCTATCTCTGTACCCTCCTCCAGCCCCTACAGCCCCTCCCTATCTCTGTAACCTCCTCCAGCCCCAACACCACTCCCGATTTCTGTAACCTCCTCCAGCCCCGACACCCACTCCCTATCTCTGTAACCTCCTCCTGCCCCAACACTCCTCCCGATCTCTGTAACCTCCTCCAGCCCCAACATCCCACCCTATCTCTGTAACTGCCTCCAGCCTCAACACCCCTCCCGATCTCTGTAACCCACTCCAGCCCCGACACCCCCTCCCTATCTCTGTAACCTCCTCCAGCTCCTACACCCCTCCCTATCTCTGTAACCTCCTCCAGCCCCTACACCCCCTCCCTATCTCTGTAACCTCCTCCAGCCCCGACACCCCCTCCCTATCTCTGTAACCTCCTCCAGCCCCTACACCCCCTCCCTATCTCTGTAACCTCCTCCAGCCCCTACACCCCTCCCTATCTCTGTAACCTCCTCCAGCCCCAACACCCCTCCCTATCTCTGTAACCTCCTCCAGCCCCTAAACCCCTCCCGCTCTGTGTAACCTCCTCCAGCTCCTACACCCCTCCCTATCTCTGTAACCTCCTCCAGCCCCTACACTCCTCCCTATCTCTGTAACCTCCTCCAGCCCCTACAACCCTCCCTATCTCTGTAACCTCCTCCAGCCCCTACACTCCTCCCTATCTCTGAAACCTCCTCCAGCCCCAACACCGCTCCCTATCTCTGTAACCTCCTCCAACCCCAACACCCCTCCCTATATCTGTAACCTCGTCGAGCCTCTACACCCCTCCCTTTCTCTATCATCTCCTCCAGCCCCGACACACCCTCCCTATCTCTGTCACCTCCTCCAGCCCCAACACCCCCTCCCTATCTCTGTAACCCCCTCCAGCCCCTACACCCTTCCCTATCTCTGTCACCTCCTCCAGCCCCTACACCCCCTCCCTATCTCTGTAACCTACTCCAGCCCCTACACCCCTCCCTATCTCAGTAACCTCCTCCAGCCCCGACACCCCTCCCTATCTCTGTAACCTCCTCCAGCCCCGATACCCCTCCCTATCTCTGTAACCTCCTCCAGCCCCGACACCCCCTCCCTATCTCTGTAACCCACTACAGCCCCGACACCCCCTCCCTATCTCTGTAACGTCCTCCAGCTCCTACACCCCTCCCTATCTCGGTAACCTCCTCCAGCCCCTACACCCCCTCCCTATCTCTGTAACCTCCTCCAGCCCCTACACCCCTCCCTATCTCTGTAACCTCCTCCAGCCCAAACACCCCTCCCTATCTCTGTAACCTCCTCCAGCCCCTACACCCCTCCCTATCTCTGTAACCTCCTCCAGCCCCTACACCCCCTCCCTATCTCTGTAACCTCCTCCACCCCCTACACCCCTCCCTATCTCTGTTACCTCTTCCAGCCCCGCCACCCCCTCCCTATCTCTGTAACCTCCTCCAGCCCCTACACCCCTCGCTATCTCTGTAACCTCCTCCAGGCCCGACACCCCCTCCCTATCTCTGTAACCTCCTCCAGCCCCAACACCCCTCCCGATCTCTGTTATCTCCTCCAGCCCCAACACCCCTCCCTATCTTTGTAACCCCCTCCAGCCCCTACACCCCTCCCTATCTCTGTAACCTCCGCCAGCCCCAACAACCCTCCCGATCTCTGTAACCTCCACCAGCCCCTATACCCCCTCCCCATCTCTGTAACTTACTCCATCCCAAACACCCCTCCGTATGTCTGTAACCTCCTCCAGCCCCTCCACCCCTCGCTATCTCTGGAACGTCCTCCAGCGCGTGCACCCCTCCGTATCTCTGGAACCTCCTCCAGACCCGACACCCCTCCCTATCTGTGTAACCTCCTCCAGCCCCTACACCCCTCCCTATCTCTGTAACCTCCTCAAGCACCGACACCCCTCCCTATCTCTGTAACGTCCTCCAAACCCTACACCCTTCCCTATCTCTGTAAACACCTCCAGCCCAAACACCCCTCCCTATCTCTGTAACGTCCTCCAGCCCCTAGACCACCTCCCTATCTCTGTAACCTCCCCGAGCCCCAACACCCCTCCGTATCTCTGTAACCTCCTCCAGCCCCTACACCCCTCCCTATCTCTGTAACCTCCTCCAGCCCCAACACCCCTCCCGATCTCTGTAACCTCCTCCAGCCCCAACACCCCTCCCGATCTCTGTAACCTCCTCCAGCCCCAACGCCCCGCCCTATCTCTGTAACCTCCTCCAGCCCCAACACCCCTCCCTATCTCTGTAACTTCCTCCAGCCCCTAAACCCCTCCCTATCTGTGTAACCTCCTCCAGCCCCTACACCCCTCCCTATCTCTGTAACCTCCTCAAGCACCGAAACCCCTCCCTATCTCTGTAACGTGCTCCAAACCCTACACCCTTCCCTATCTCTGTAAACACCTCCAGCCCCAACACCCCTCCCTATCTCTGTAACCTCCTCCAGCCCCTAGACCACCTCCCTATCTCTGTAACCTCCCCCAGCCCCAACACCCCTCCCTATCTCTGTAACCTCCTCCAGCCCCTACACCCCTCCCTATCTCTGTAACCTCCTCCAGCCCCAACACCCCTCCCGATCTCTGTAACCTCCTCCAGCCCCAACACCCCTCCCGATCTCTGTAACCTCCTCCAGCCCCAACGCCCCGCCCTATCTCTGTAACCTCCTCCAGCCCCAACACCCCTCCCTATCTCTGTAACTTCCTCCAGCCCCTAAACCCCTCCCGCTCTGTGTAACCTCCTCCAGCTCCTACACCCCTCCCTATCTCTGTAACCTCCACCAGCCCCTATACCCCCTCCCTATCTCTGTAACTTACTCCAGCCCAAACACCCCTCCGTATGTCTGTAACCTCCTCCAGCCCCTACACCCCTCGCTATCTCTGGAACCTCCTCCAGCGCGTGCACCCCTCCGTATCTTTGGAACCTCCTCCAGACCCGACACCCCTCCCTATCTGTGTAACCTCCTCCAGCCCCTACACCCCTCCCTAACTCTGTAACCTCCTCAAGCACCGACACCCCTCCCTATCTCTGTAAAGTCCTCCAAACCCTACACCCTTCCCTATCTCTGTAAACACCTCCAGCCCCTACACCCCCTCCCTATCTCTGTAACCTCCTCCAGCCCCTAGACCACCTCCCTATCTCTGTAACCTCCTCCAGCCCCAACACCCCTCCCTATCTCTGTAACCTCCTCCAGCCCCAACACCCCTCCCTATCTCTGTAACCTCCTCCAGCCCCAACACCCCTCCCGATCTCTGTAACCTCCTCCAGCCCCAACGCCCCTCCCTATCTCTGTAACCTCCTCCAGCCCCTAAACCCCTCCCGCTCTGTGTAACCTCCTCCAGCTCCTACACCCCTCCCTATCTCTGTAACCTCCTCCAGCCCCTACACTCCTCCCTATCTCTGTAACCTCCTCCCGCCCCTACAACCCTCCCTATCTCTGTAACCTCCTCCAGCCCCTACACTCCTCCCTATCTCTGTAACCTCCTCCAGCCCCAACACCGCTCCCGATCTCTGTAACCTCCTCCAACCCCAACACCCCTCCCTATCTCTGTAACCTCCTCCAGCCCCTACACCCCTCCCTATCTCTGTAACCTCGTCGAGCCTCTACACCCCTCCCTTTCTCTATCATCTCCTCCAGCCCCGACACACCCTCCCTATCTCTGTCACCTCCTCCAGCCCCAACACCCCCTCCCTATCTCTGTAACCCCCTCCAGCCCCTACACCCCAACTATCTTAGTAACCTCCTCCAGCCCCTACACCCCTCCCTATCTCTGTACCCTCCTCCAGCCCCTACAGCCCCTCCCTATCTCTGTAACCTCCTCCAGCCCCAACACCACTCCCGATTTCTGTAACCTCCTCCAGCCCCGACACCCACTCCCTATCTCTGTAACCTCCTCCTGCCCCAACACCCCTACCGATCTCTGTAACCTCCTCCAGCCCCAACATCCCACCCTACCTCTGTAACCTCCTCCAGCCTCAACACCCCTCCCGATCTCTGTAACCCACTCCAGCCCCGACACCCCCTCCCTATCTCTGTAACCTCCTCCAGCTCCTACACCCCTCCCTATCTCTGTAACCTCCTCCAGCCCCTACACCCCCTCCCTATCTCTGTAACCTCCTCCAGCCCCGACACCCCCTCCCTATCTCTGTAACCTCCTCCAGCCCCTACACCCCCTCCCTATCTCTGTAACCTCCTCCAGCCCCTACACCCCTCCCTATCTCTGTAACCTCCTCCAGCCCCAACACCCCTCCCTATCTCTGTAACCTCCTCCAGCCCCTAAACCCCTCCCGCTCTGTGTAACCTCCTCCAGCTCCTACACCCCTCCCTATCTCTGTAACCTCCTCCAGCCCCTACACTCCTCCCTATCTCTGTAACCTCCTCCAGCCCCTACAACCCTCCCTATCTCTGTAACCTCCTCCAGCCCCTACACTCCTCCCTATCTCTGAAACCTCCTCCAGCCCCAACACCGCTCCCTATCTCTGTAACCTCCTCCAACCCCAACACCCCTCCCTATATCTGTAACCTCGTCGAGCCTCTACACCCCTCCCATTCTCTATCATCTCCTCCAGCCCCGACACACCCTCCCTATCTCTGTCACCTCCTCCAGCCCCAACACCCCCTCCCTATCTCTGTAACCCCCTCCAGCCCCTACACCCTTCCCTATCTCTGTCACCTCCTCCAGCCCCTACACCCCCTCCCTATCTCTGTAACCTACTCCAGCCCCTACACCCCTCCCTATCTCAGTAACCTCCTCCAGCCCCGACACCCCTCCCTATCTCTGTAACCTCCTCCAGCCCCGATACCCCTCCCTATCTCTGTAACCTCCTCCAGCCCCGACACCCCCTCCCTATCTCTGTAACCCACTACAGCCCCGACACCCCCTCCCTATCTCTGTAACCTCCTCCAGCTCCTACACCCCTCCCTATCTCGGTAACCTCCTCCAGCCCCTACACCCCCTCCCTATCTCTGTAACCTCCTCCAGCCCCTACACCCCTCCCTATCTCTGTAACCTCCTCCAGCCCAAACACCCCTCCCTATCTCTGTAACCTCCTCCAGCCCCTACACCCCTCCCTATCTCTGTAACCTCCTCCAGCCCCTACACCCCCTCCCTATCTCTGTAACCTCCTCCAGCCCCTACACCCCTCCCTATCTCTGTTACCTCTTCCAGCCCCGCCACCCCCTCCCTATCTCTGTAACCTCCTCCAGCCCCTACACCCCTCGCTATCTCTGTAACCTCCTCCAGGCCCGACACCCCCTCCCTATCTCTGTAACCTCCTCCAGCCCCAACACCCCTCCCGATCTCTGTTATCTCCTCCAGCCCCAACACCCCTCCCTATCTTTGTAACCCCCTCCAGCCCCTACACCCCTCCCTATCTCTGTAACCTCCGCCAGCCCCAACAACCCTCCCGATCTCTGTAACCTCCACCAGCCCCTATACCCCCTCCCTATCTCTGTAACTTACTCCATCCCAAACACCCCTCCGTATGTCTGTAACCTCCTCCAGCCCCTCCACCCCTCGCTATCTCTGGAACGTCCTCCAGCGCGTGCACCCCTCCGTATCTCTGGAACCTCCTCCAGACCCGACACCCCTCCCTATCTGTGTAACCTCATCCAGCCCCTACACCCCTCCCTATCTCTGTAACGTCCTCCAAACCCTACACCCTTCCCTATCTCTGTAAACACCTCCAGCCCCAACACCCCTCCCTATCTCTGTAACTTCCTCCAGCCCCTAAACCCCTCCCGCTCTGTGTAACCTCCTCCAGCTCCTACACCCCTCCCTATCTCTGTACCCTCCTCCAGCCCCTACACTCCTCCCTATTTCTGTAACCTCCTCCAGCCCCTACAACCCTCCCTATCTCTGTAACCTCCTCCAGCCCCCTACACCCCCTCCCGATCTCTGTAACCTCCTCCAGCCCCTACACTCCTCCCTATCTCTGTAACCTCCTCCAGCCCCTACACCCCTCGCTATCTCTGTAACCTCCTCCAGCCCCTACACTCCTCCCTATCTCTGTAACCTCCTCCAGCCCCTACACCCCTCCCTATCTCTGTAACCTCCTCCAGCCCCCTACACCCCCTCCCGATCTCTGTAACCTCCTCCAGCCCCTACACTCCTCCCTATCTCTGTAACCTCCTCCAGCCCCTACACCCCTCGCTATCTCTGTAACCTCCTCCAGCCCCTACACTCCTCCCTATCTCTGTAACCTCCTCCAGCCCCTACACCGCTCCCTATCTCTGTAACCTCCTCCAGCCCCTACACTCCTCCCTATCTCTGTAACCTCCTCCAGCCCCTACACCCCTCCCTATCTCTGTAACCTCCTCCAGCCCCTACACTCCTCCCTATCTCTGTAACCTCCTCCAACCCCCACACCCCCTCCCTATCTCTGTTACCCCCTCCAGCCCCTACACCCTTCCCTATCTCTGTAACCTACTCCAGCCCCTACACCCCAACTATCTTAGTAACCTCCTCCAGCCCCTACACCCCTCCCTATCTCTGTACCCTCCTCCAGCCCCTACAGCCCCTCCCTATCTCTGTAACCTCCTCCAGCCCCAACACAACTCCCGATTTCTGTAACCTCCTCCAGCCCCGACACCCACTCCCTATCTCTGTAACCTCCTCCAGCCCCAACACCTCTCCGTATGTCTGTAACCTCCTCCAGCCCCTACACCCCCTCCCTATCTCTGTAACCTCCTCCAGCCCCTACACCCCTCCCTATCTCTGTAACCTCCTCCAGCCCAAACACCCCTCCCTATCTCTGTAACCTCCTCCAGCCCCTACACCCCTCCCTATCTCTGTAACCTCCTCCAGCCCCTACACCCCCTCCCTATCTCTGTAACCTCCTCCAGCCCCTACACCCCTCCCTATCTCTGTTACCTCTTCCAGCCCCGACACCCCCTCCCTATCTCTGTAACCTCCTCCAGCCCCTACACCCCTCGCTATCTCTGTAACCTCCTCCAGGCCCGACACCCCCTCCCTATCTCTGTAACCTCCTCCAGCTCCCACACCCCTCCCTATCTCTGTAACCTCCTCCGGCCCCCACACCCCTCCCTATCGCTGGAACCCACTCCAGCCCCGACACCCCCTCCCTATCTCTGTAACCTCCTCCAGCCCCGACGCCCACTCCCTATCTCTGTCAGCTCCTCCAGCCCCGACACCCCTCCCTATCTCTGTAACCTCCACCAGCCCCTACACCCCTCCCTATCTCTGTAACTTCCTCCAGCCCAAACACCCCTCCGTATGTCAGTAACCTCCTCCAGCCCCTACACCCCGCGCTGTCTCTGGAACCTCCTCCAGACCCGACACCCCTCCCTATCTCTGTACCCTCCTCCAGTCCCTACACCCCTCCCTATCTCTGTAACGTCCTCCAACCCCTACTCCCCTCCCTATCTCTGTAACCTCCTCCAGCCCCAACACCTCTCCCTATCTCTGTAACCTCCTCCAGCCCCAACACCCCTCCCAACCATGGTAACCTCCTCCAGCCCCTGCACCACCTCCCTATCTCTGTAACCTCCTCCAGCCCCGACACCCCTCCCTATCTCTGTAACCTCCTCCAGCCCGAACACCCCTCCCTATCTCTGTAACCTCCTCCAGCCCCTACACCCCTCCCTCTCTGTGTAAACTCCTCCAGCCCCTACAACCCTCCCTATTTCTGTAACCTCCTCCAGCCCCAACACCCCTCCCTATATCTGTAACCTCGTCGAGCCTCTACACCCCTCCCTATCTCCATCACCTCCTCCAGTCCCAACAACCCTCCCTATCTCTGTAACCCCCTACAGCCCCTACACCCTTCCCTATCTCTGTAACCTACTCCAGCCCCTACACCCCCTCCCTATCTCTGTAACCTCCTCCAGCCCCTACACCCCTCCCTATCTCTGTAACCTCCTCCAGCCCCTACACCCCCTCCCTATCTCTGTAACCACCTCCAGCCCCAAAACCCCCCCCATCTCTGTTACCTCCTCCAGCCCCTACACCCCTCCCTCTCTCTGTAATCTCCTCCAGCCCCTACACCCCTCCCTATCTCTGTAACCTCCTCCATCCCCTACTCCCCTCCCTATCCCCGTAACCTCCTCAAGCCCCTACACCCCACCCTATCACTGTAACCTCCTCCATCCCCTACAACCCCTCCCTATCCCCGTAACCTCCTCCAGCCCCTACACCCCTCCCTATCTCTGTAATGTCCTCCAACCCCTACACCCCTCCCTATCCCTGTAACCTCCCCCAGCCCCAACACCCCTCCCTATCTCTCTCACCTCCACCAGCCCCGACACCCCCTCCCTATGTCTGTCACCTCCTCCAGCCCCGAAACCCCCTCCCTATCTCTGTAACCTCCTCCAGCCCCTACACCCGTCCCTATCTCTGTAATCTCCTCCAGCCCCTACACCCCTCCCTATCTCTGTAACCTCCTCCAGGCCCTACACCCCCTCCCTATCTCTGTATCCTCCTCCAGCCCCTACACACCTCCCTATCTCTGCAACCTCCTCCAGCCCCAACACCCCTCCCTATCTCTGTAACCTCCTCCAGCCCCAACACCCCTCCCTATCTCTGTATCCACCTCCAGCCGCAACACCCCTCCCTATCTCTGTAACCTCCTCCAGCCCCTACAACCCTCCCTATCTCTGTATCCTCCTCCAGCCCCTACACCCCTCCCTATATCTGTAACCTCCTCCAGCCCCTACACCACTCCCTATCTCTGTAACCTCCTCCAGCCCCAACACCCCTCCCGATCTCTGTTATCTCCTCCAGCCCCAACACCCCTCCCTATCTTTGTAACCCCCTCCAGCCCCTACACCCCCTCCCTTTCTCTGTATCCTCCTCCAGCCCCTACACCCCTCCCTATCTCTGGAACCTCCTCCAGCCCCAACACCCCTCCCTATCTTTGTAACCCCCTCCAGCCCCTACACCCCTCCCTATCTCTGTAACCTCCTCCAGCCCCTACACCCCTCCCTATCTCTGTCACCTCCGCGAGCCCCAACACCCCTCCCGATCTCTGTAACCTCCTCCAGCTCCTACACCCCTCCCTATCTATGTAACCTCCTCCAGCCCCCTACACCCCTCCCTATCTCTGTAACCTCCTCTTGTCCCTACACCCCTCCCTATCTCTGTAACCTCCTCCAGCCCCCTACACCCCCTCCCTATCTCTGTAACCTCCTCCAGCCCCCTACACCCCCTCCTGATCTATGTAACCTCCTCCAGCCCCTACACCCCCTCCCTATCTCTGAAACCTCCTCCAGCCCCTACACCCCCTCCCGAACTCTGTAACCTCCCCCAGCCCCTACACTCCTCCCTATCTCTGTAACCTCCTCCAGCCCCAACACCGCTCCCTATCTCTGTAACCTCCTCCAGCCCCCTACACCCCTCCCTATCTCTGTAACCTCCTCTAGTCCCTACCCCCCTCCCTATCTCTGTTATCTCCTCCAGCCCCTACAACCCTCCCTATCTCTGTAACCTCCTCCAGCCCCCTACACCCCCTCCCTATCTCTGTAACCCCCTCCAGCCCCTACACCCCCTCCCGATCTCTGTAACCTCCTGCAGCCCCTACACTCCTCCCTATCTCTGTAACCTCCTCCAGCCCCAACACCCCTCCCTATCTCTGTAACCTCGTCGAACCTCTACACCCCCTCCCTATCTCTGTAACCTCCTCCAGCCCCTACACCCTTCCCTATCTCTGTAACCTACTCCAGCCCCTACACCCCTCCCTATCCCTGTCACCTCCACCAGCCCCGACACCCCTCTCTATCCCTGTAACCTCCTCCAGCCCCGACACACCCTCCCTATTTCTGTAACCTCCTCCAGCCCCAACACCGCCTCCCTATCTCTGTAACCTCCTCCAGCCCCAACACCCCTCCCTATCTCTGTAACCTCGTCGAGCCTCTACACCCCCTCCCTATCTCTGTAACCTCCTCCAGCCCCTACACCCCTCCCTATCTCTGTAACCTCCTCCAGCCCCAACACCCCTCCCTATCTCTGTATCCACCTCCAGCCGCAACACCCCTCCCTATCTCTGTAACCTCCTCCAGCCCCTACAACCCTCCCTATCTCTGAATCCTCCTCCAGCCCCTACACCCCTCCCTATATCTGTAACCTCCTCCAGCCCCTACACCCCTCCCTATCTCTGTAACCTCCTCCAGCCCCAACACCCCTCCCGATCTCTGTTATCTCCTCCAGCCCCAACACCCCTCCCTATCTTTGTAACCCCCTCCAGCCCCTACACCCCCTCCCTTTCTCTGTATCCTCCTCCAGCCCCTACACCCCTCCCTATCTCTGGAACCTCCTCCAGCTCCAACACCCCTCCCTATCTTTGTAACCCCCTCCAGCCCCTACACCCCTCCCTATCTCTGTAACCTCCTCCAGCCCCTACACCCCTCCCTATCTCTGTCACCTCCGCGAGCCCCAACACCCCTCCCGATCTCTGTAACCTCCTCCAGCTCCGACACCCCTCCCTATCTATGTAACCTCCTCCAGCCCCCTACACCCCTCCCTATCTCTGTAACCTCCTCTTGTCCCTACACCCCTCCCTATCTCTGTAACCTCCTCCAGCCCCCTACACCCCCTCCCTATCTCTGTAACCTCCTCCAGCCCCCTACACCCCCTCCCGATCTATGTAACCTCCTCCAGCCCCTACACCCCCTCCCTATCTCTGTAACCTCCTCCAGCCCCTACACCCCCTCCCGATCTCTGTAACCTCCCCAAGCCCCTACACTCCTCCCTATCTCTGTAACCTCCTCCAGCCCCAACACCGCTCCCTATCTCTGTAACCTCCTCCAGCCCCCTACACCCCTCCCTATCTCTGTAACCTCCTCTAGTCCCTACACCCCTCCCTATCTCTGTTATCTCCTCCAGCCCCTACAACCCTCCCTATCTCTGTAACCTCCTCCAGCCCCCTACACCCCCTCCCGATCTCTGTAACCTCCTCCAGCCCCTACACTCCTCCCTATCTCTGTAACCTCCTCCAGCCCCAACACCCCTCCCTATCTCTGTAACCTCGTCGAGCCTCTACACCCCCTCCCTATCTCTGTAACCTCCTCCAGCCCCTACACCCTTCCCTATCTCTGTAACCTACTCCAGCCCCTACACCCCTCCCTATCCCTGTAACCTCCACCAGCCCCGACACCCCTCTCTATCCCTGTAACCTCCTCCAGCCCCGACACACCCTCCCTATCTCTGTAACCTCCTCCAGCCCCAACACCGCCTCCCTATCTCTGTAACCCCCTCCAGCCCCTACAACCTTCCCTATCTCTGTAACCTACTCCAGCCCATACACCCCCTCCCTATCTCTGTAACCTCCTCCAGCCCCTACACCCCTCCCTATCTCTGTAACCTCCTCCAGCCCCTACACCCCCTCCCTATGTTGGTAACCTCCTCCAGCCCCTACACCCCTCCCTATCTCTGTAACCTCCTCCAGCCCCTACACCCCCTCCCTATCTCTGTAACCTCCTCCAGCCCCAACACCCACTCCCTATCTCTGTCACCTCCTCCAGCCCCGACAACCCTCCCTATCTCTGTAACCTCCTCCAGCCCCAACACCTCTCCGTATGTCTGTAATCTCCTCCAACCCCAACACCCCTCCCGATCTCTGTAACCTCCTCCAGTCCCTACACCCCTCCCTATCTCTGTAACCTCCTCCAACCCCAACACCCCTCCCTATCTCTGTAACCCCCTCCAGCCCCTACACCCCCTCCCTATCTCTGTAACCTCCTCCAGCCCCTACACCCCTCCCTATCTCTGTAACCTCCTCCAGCCCCTACACCCCTTCCTATCTCTGTAACCTCCTCCAGCCTCAACACCCCTCCCGATCTCTGTAACCTCCGCCAGCCCCGACACCCCTCCCTATCTCTGTAACCTCCTCCAGCCCCTACACCCCTCCCTATCTCTGGAACCTCCTCCAGCCCGTGCACCCCTCCCTATCTCTGGAACCTCCTCCAGCCCCTACACCCCTCCCTATCTCTGTAACCTCCTCCAGCCCCAACACCTCTCCCTATCTCTGGAACCTCCTCCAGCCCCAACATCACTCCCAATCACTGTAACCTCCTCCAGCCCCTACACCACCTCCCTATCTCTGTAACCTCCTCCAGTCCCTACACCCCTCCCTATCTCTGCAACCTCCTCCAGCCCCAACACCCATCCCGATCTCTGTAACCTCCTCCAGCCCCAACACCCCTCCCAATCTCTGTAACCTCCTCCAGCCCCAACACCCATCCCGATCTCTGTAACCTCCTCCAGCCCCAACACCCCTCCCTATCTCTGTAACCTCCTCCAGCCCCAACACCCATCCCGATCTCTGTAACCTCCTCCAGCCCCAACACCCCTCCCTCTCTGTGTAAACTCCTCCAGCTCCTACACCCCTCCCTATCTCTATCACCTCCTCCAGTCCCAAAAACCCCTCCCTATCTCTGTAACCTCCTCCAGCCCCTACACCCCCTCCCTATCTCTGTAACCTCCTCCAGCCCCTACACCCCTCCCTATCTCGGTAACCTCCTCCAGCCCCAACACCCCTCCCTATCTCTGGAACCTCCTCCAGCCCCTTCACCCCTCCCTATCTCTGTAACCTCCTCCAGCCCCTACACCCCTCCCCATCTCTGTAACCTCCTCCAGCCCCAACAACCCTCGCTATCTCTGGATCCTCCTCCAGCCCGTGCACCCCTCCCGATCTCTGGAACCTCCTCCAGCCCCTACACCCCTCCCTATCTCTGTAACCTCCTCCAGCCCCAACACCTCTCCCTATCTCTGTAACCTCCTCCAGCCCCAACATCCCTCCCAATCACTGTAACCTCCTCCAGCCCCTACACCACCTCCCTATCTCTGTAACCTCCTCCAGTCCCTACACCCCTCCCTATCTCTGTAACCTCCTCCAGCCCCAACACCCATCCCGATCTCTGTAACCTCCTCCAGCCCCTACACCCCTCCCTATCTCTGTAACCTCCCCCAGCCCCAACACCCCTCCCTATCTCTGTAACCTCCTCCAGCCCCTACACCCCTCCCTATCTCAGTAACCCCCTCCAGCCCCAACACCCCTCCCTATCTCTGTAACCTCCTCCAGCCCCTACACCCCTCCCTATCTCTGTAACCTCCTCCAGCCCCTACACCCCTCCCTATCTCAGTAACCCCCTCCAGCCCCTACACCCCCTTCCTATCTCTGTAACCTCCTCCAGCCCCAACACCCCTCCCTATCTCTGTAACCTCCTCCAGCCCCTACACCCCTCCCTATCTCAGTAACCCCCTCCAGCCCCTACACCCCCATCCTATCTCTGTAACCTCCTCCAGCCCCAACACTCCTCCCTATCTCTGTCACCTCCTCCAGCCCCCTACACCCCCTCCCTATCACTGCAACCTCCTCCAGCCCCTACACCCCCTCCCTATCTCTGTACCCTCCCCAGCCCCTACACCGCTCCCTATCTCTGTAACCTCCTCCAGTCCCTACACCCCTCCCTATCTCTGTAACCTCCTCCAGCCCCTCCACCCTTCCCTATCTCTCTAACCTCCTCCAGCCCCTACACCCCTCCCTATCTCTGTAACCTCCTCCAGCCACTACACCCCTCCCTATCTCTGTAACCTCCTCCAGCCCCTACACCCCCTCGCTATGTCGGTAACCTCCTCCAGCCCCTACACCCCTCCCTATCTCTGTAACCTCCTCCAGCCCCTACACCCCCTCCCTATCTCTGTAACCTCCTGTAGCCCCAACAACCCTCCCGATCTCTGTAACCTCCTCCAGCCCCTACACCCACTCCCTGTCTCTGTCACCTCCTCCAGCCCCGACAACCCTCCCTATCTCTGTAACCTCCTCCAGCCCCAACACCTCTCTGTATGTCTGTAACCTCCTCCAGCCCCTACACCCCTCCCGATCTCTGTAACCTCTTCCAGCCCCAACACCCCTCCCTATCTCTGTAAGCTCCCCCAGCCTCAACACCCCTCCCGATCTCTGTAACCCACTCCAGCCCCTATACCCCCTCCCTATCTCTGTAACCTCCTCCAGCTCCTACACCCCTCCCTATCTCTGTAACCTCCTCCAGCCCCTACACCCCATCTCTATCTCTGTAACTTCCTCCAGCCCCTACACCCCTCCCTATCTCTGTAACCTCCTCCAACCCCTACACCCCCTCCCTATCTCTGTAACCTCCTCCAGCCCCCTACACCCCTCCCTATCTCTGTAACCTCCTCCAGCCCCTACGCCCCCTCCCTATCTCTGTAACCTCCTCCAGCCTCTACACCCCTCCCTATCTCTGTAACCTCCTCCAGCCTCTACACCCCCTCCCTATCTCTGTAACTTCCTCCAGCCCCTACACCCCTCCCTATCTCTGTAACCTCCTCCAGCCCCTACACCCCTCCCTATCTCTGTAACCTCCTCCAGCCCCGACACCCCTCCCTATCTCTGTAACCTCCTCCAGCCCCTACACCCCTCCCTATCTCTGTAACCTCCTCCAGCCCCTACACCCCTCCCTATCTCTGTAACCTCCTCCAGCCCCTACACCCCTCCCTATCTCTGTAACCTCCTCCAGCCCCTACACCCCTCCCTATCTCTGTAACCTCCTCCAGCCCCTACACCCCTCCCCATCTCTGTAACCTCCTCCAGCCCCTACACCCCTCCCTATCTCTGTAACCTCCTCCAGCCCCTACACCCCTCCCTATCTCTGTCACCACCTCCAGCCCCGACACCCCTCCCGATCTCTGTAACCTCCTCCAGCCCCTACACCCCTCCCTACCTCTGTAACCTCCTCCAGTCCCTACACCCCTCCCTATCTCTGTAACCTCCTCCAGTCCCTACACCCCTCCCGATATCTGTAACCTCCTCCAGCCCCTACACCCCTCCCTATCTCTGTAACCTCCTCCAGTCCCTACACCCCTCCCTATCTCTGTAACCTCCTCCAGTCCCAACACCCCTCCCGATATCTGTAACCTCCTCCAACCCAAACACCCCTCGCTATCTCTGTAACCACCTCCAGCCCCTACACCCCTCCCTATCTCTGTAACCTCCTCCAGCCCCTCCACCCACTCCCTATCTCTGTAACCTCCTCCAGCCTCAACACCCCTCCCGATCTCTGTAACCCACTCCAGCCCCGACACCCCCTCCCTATCTCTGTAACCTCCTCCAGCCCCTACACCCCCTCCCTATCTCTGTAATCTCCACCAGCTCCTAAACCCCCTCCCTATCTCTGTAACCTCCTCCATCCCGTACTCCCTCCCTATCCCCGTAACCTCCTCCAGCCCCTACACCCCATCTCTATCTCTGTAACCTTCTCCAGCCCCAACACCCCTCCATATGTCTGTAACCTCCTCCAGCCCCAACACCACTCCGATCTCTGTAACCTCCTCCAGACCCAACACCCCTCCGATCTCTGGAACCTCCTCCAGCCCCTACACCCCCTCCCTATCTCTGTAACCTCCTCCAGCCCCAACACCCCTCCGATCTCTGTAACCTCCCCCAGCCCTACACCCCCTCCCTATCTCTGTAACCTCCTCCAGCGCCTACACCCCTCCCTATCCCTGTAACCTCCTCCAGCCCCTACACCCCTCCCTATCTCTGTAACCTCCTCCAGCCCCAACACCCCTCCCTATCTCTGTAACCTCGTCGAGCCTCTACACCCCTCCCTATCTCTATCATCTCCTCCAGCCCCGACACCCCCTCCCTATCTCTGTAACCCCCTCCAGCCCCTACACCCTTCCCTATCTCTGTAACCTACTCCAGCCCCTACACCCCTCCCTATCCCTGTAACCTCCTCCAGCCACGACACACCCTCCCTATCTCTGTAACCTCCTCCAGCCCCAACACCGCCTCCCTATCTCTGTAACCCCTCCAGCCCCTACTCCCTTCCCTATCTCTGTAACCTACTCCAGCCCCTACACCCCCTCCCTATCTCTGTAACCTCCTCCAGCCTCTACACGCCTCCCTAACTCTGTAACCTCCTCCAGTCCCTACACCCACTCCCTATCTCTGTAACCTCCTCCAGCCCCAACACCCACTCCCTATCTCTGTCACCTCCTCCAGCCCCGACAACCCTCCCTATCTCTGTAACTTCCTCCAGCCCCAACACCTCTCCGTATGTCTGTAACCTCCTCCAACCCCAACACCCATCCCGATCTCTGTAACCTCCTCCAGTCCCGACACCCCTCCCTATCTCTGTAACCTCCTTCAACCCCAACACCCCTCCCTATCTCTGTAACCCCCTCCAGCCCCTACACCCCCTACCTATCTCTGTAACCTCCTCCAACCCCTACACTCCTCCCTATCTCTGTAACGTCCTCCAGCCCCTACACCCCTTCCTATCTCTGTAACCTCCTCCAGCCCCTACACCCCTCGCTATCTCTGGAACCTCCTCCAACCCGTGCACCCCTCCCTATCTCTGGAACCTCCTCCAGCCCCTACACCCCTCCCTATCTCTGTAACCTCCTCCAGCCCTTACACCCCTCGCTATCTCTGGAACCTCCTCCAACCCGTGCACCCCTCCCTATCTCTGGAACCTCCTCCAGCCCCTACACCCCTCCCAATCACTGTAACCTCCTCCAGCCCCTACACCACCTCCCTATCTCTGTAACCTCCTCCAGTCCCTACACCCCTCCCTATCTCTGTAACCTCCTCCAGCCCCAACACCCATCCCGATCTCTGTAACCTCCTCCAGCCCCAACACCCCTCCCTATCTCTGTAACCTCCTCCAGCCCCAACACCCCTCCCTATCTCTGTAACCTCCTCCAGCCCCAACACCCCTCCCTATCTCTGTAACCTCCTCCAGCCCCAACACCCCTCCCTATCTCTGTAACCTCCTCCAGCCCGTGCACCCCTCCCTATCTCTGGAACCTCCTCCAGCCCCTACACCCCTCCCTATCTCTGTAACCTCCTCCAGCCCCTACACCCCCTCTCTATCTCTGTAACCTCCTCCAGCCCCTACACCCCTCCCTATCTCTGTAACCTCCTCCAGCCCCAACACCCCTCCCTATCTCTGTAACCTCATCCAGCCCCAACACCCCTCCCTATCTCTGTAACCTCCTCCAGCCCCTACACCCCTCCCTATCTCTGTAACCTCCTCCAACCCCTACACCCCCTCCCTATCTCTGTAACCTCCTCCAGCCCCTACACCCCCTCCCTATCTCTGTAACCTCCTCCAGCCCCTACACCCCTCCCTATCTCTGTAACCTCCTCCAGCCCCTCCACCCCCTCCCTATCTCTGTAACCTCCTCCAGCCCCTACACCCCCTCCCTATCTCTGTAACCTCCTCCAGCCCCTACACCCCCTCCCTATCTCTGTAACCTCCTCCGGCCCCTACACCCCCTCCCTATCCCTGTAACCTCCTCCAGCCCCTCCACCCCTCGCTATCTCTGGAACCTCCTCCAGCCCGTGCACCCCTCCCTATCTCTGGAACCTCCTCCAGCCCCTACACCCCTCCCTATCTCTGTAACCTCCTCCAGCCCCAACACCTCTCCCTATCTCTGTAACCTCCTCCAGCCCCAACATCCATCCCAATCACTGTTACCTCCTCCAGCCCCTACACCCCTCCCTATCTCTGTAACCTCCTCCAGTCCCTACACCCCTCGCTATCTCTGGAACCTCCTCCAGCCCGTGCACCCCTCCCTATCTCTGGAACCTCCTCCAGCCCCTACACCCCTCCCTATCTCTTTAACCTCCTCCAGCCCCAACACCTCTCCCAATCTCGGTAACCTCCTCCAGCCCCAATATCCCTCCCAATCACTGTAACCTCCTCCAGCCCCTACACCCCTCCCTATCTCTGTAACCTCCTCCAGCCCCAACACCCATCCCGATCTCAGTAACCTCCTCCAGTCCCAACACCCCTCCCTATCTCTGTAACCCCCTCCAGCCCCAACACCCCTCCCTAACTCTGTAACCTCCTCCAGCCCCTACACCCCTCCCTATCTCTGTAACCTCCTCCAGTCCCTACACCCCTCCCTATCTCTGTAACCTCCTCCAGCCCCTACACCCCTCTCTATCTCTGTTACCTCCTCCAGCCCCTACACCCCTCCCTATCTCTGTAACCTCCTCCAGCTCCTTCACCCCTCTCTATCTCTGAAACCTCCTCCAGCCCCTACACCCCTCCCTATCTCTGTAACCTCCTCCAGCCCCAACTCCCCTCCCTATCTCTGTAACCTCGTCGAGCCTCTACACCCCTCCCTATCTCTATCACCTCCTCCAGTCCCAAAAACCCCTCCCTATCTCTGTAACCTCCTCCAGCCCCTACACCCCTCCCTATCTCAGTAACCCCCTCCAGCCCCTACACCCCCTTCCTATCTCTGTAACCTCCTCCAGCCCCAACACCCCTCCCTATCTCAGTAACCCCCTCCAGCCCCTACACCCCTTCCTATCTCTGTAACCTCCTCCAGCCCCAACACCCCTCCCTATCTCAGTAACCCCCTCCAGCCCCTACACCCCTTCCTATCTCTGTAACCTCCTCCAGCCCCAACACCCCTTCCTATCTCTGTCACCTCCTCCAGCCCCAACACCCCTCCCTATCTCAGTAACCTCCTCCAGCCCCGACACACCCTCCCTATCTCTGTCACCTCCTCCAGCCCCAACACCCCCTCCCTATCTCTGTAACCTACTCCAGCCCCTACACCCCCTCCCTATCTCTGTAACCTCCTCCAGCCCCAGGACCCCTCCCGATCTCTGTAACCTCCTCCAGCCCCTACATCTCCTCCCTATCTCTGTAACCTCCTCCAGCCCCGACACCCCTCCCTATTTCTGTAACCTCCTCCAGCCCCTACACCACTCCCTATCCCTGTACCCTCCTCCAGCCCTGACACCCCCTCCCTATCTCTCTAACCTCCTCCAGCCCCTACAGCCCTCCCTATCTCTGTAACCTCCTCCAGCCCCAACACCCCTCCCTATCTCTGTAACCTCCTCCAGTCCCTACACCCCTCCCTATCTCTGTAACCTCCTCCAGCCGCTCCACTCCTCCCTATCTCTGTAACCTCCTCCAGCCCCTACACCCCTCCCTATCTCTGTAACCTACTCCAGCCCCTCCACCCCTCCCTATCTCTGTAACCTCCTCCAGCCCCTACACCCCTCCCTATCTCTGTAACCTCCTCCAGCCACTACACCCCTCCCTATCTCTGTAAAAACCTCCAGCCCCTACACCCCCTCCCTATGTCGGTAACCTCCTCCAGCCCCTACACCCCTCCCTATCTCTGTAACCTCCTCCAGCCCCTACACCCCTCCCTATCTCTGTAACCTCCTCCAGCCCCTACACCCCTCCCTATCTCTGTAACCTCCTCCAGCCCCTACACCCCTCCCTATCTCTGTAACCTCCTCCAGCCCCTACACCCCTCCCTATCTCTGTAACCTCCTCCAGCCCCAACACCCCTCCCGATCTCTGTAACCTCCTCCAGCCCCTACACCCACTCCCTATTTCTGTCACCTCCTCCAGCCCCGACAACCCTCCCTATCTCTGTAACCTCCTCCAGCCCCAACACCTCTCCGTATGTCTGTAACCTCCTCCAGCCCCTACACCCCTCCCGATCTCTGTAACCTCCTCCAGCCCCAACACCCCTCCCTATCTCTGTAACCTCCCCCAGCCTCAACACCCCTCCCGATCTCTGTAACCCACTCCAGCCCCGACACCCCCTCCCTATCTCTGTAACCTCCTCCAGCTCCTACACCCCTCCCTATCTCTGTAACCTCCTCCAGGCCCTACACCCCCTCCCTATCTCTGTAACCTCCTCCAGCCCCTACACCCCTCCCTATCTCTGTAACCTCCTCTAGCCCCTACACCCCCTCCCTATCTCTGTAATCTCCACCAGCTCCTACACCCCCTCCCTATCTCTGTAACCTCCTCCATCCCCTATTCCCTCCCTATCCCCGTAACCTCCTCCAGCCCCTACACCCCATCTCTATCTCTGTAACCTCGTCCAGCCCCTACACCCGTCCCTATCTCTATAACGTCCTCCAACCCCTACACCCCCTCCCTATCTCTGTAATCGCCTC
This sequence comes from Mustelus asterias, assembly GCF_964213995.1. Lineage (NCBI taxonomy): Eukaryota > Metazoa > Chordata > Chondrichthyes > Carcharhiniformes > Triakidae > Mustelus > Mustelus asterias. The sequence goes on along the minus strand of NW_027591207.1, from coordinate 26,528 downwards.
CAGCCCCAACACCCCTCCCTATCTCTGTAAGCTCCTCCAGCCCCTACACCCCCTCCCTATCTCTGTAACTTCCTCCAGCCCCTACACCCCTCCCTATCTCTGTAACCTCCTCCAGCCCCTACACCCCTCCCTATCTCTGTAACCTCCTCCAGCCACTACACCCCTCCCTATCCCTGTAACCTCCTCCAGCCACGACACACCCTCCCTATCTCTGTAACCTCCTCCAGCCCCAACACCGCCTCCCTATCTCTGTAACCCCCTCCAGCCCCTACACCCTTCCCTATCTCTGTAACCTACTCCAGCCCCTACACCCCCTCCCTATCTCTGTAACCTCCTCCAGCCCCTACACCCCTCCCTATCTCTGTAACCTCCTCCAGCCCCTACACCCCCTCCCTATGTTGGTAACCTCCCCCAGCCCCTACACCCCTCCCTATCTCTGTAACCTCCTCCAGCCCCTACACCCCCTCCCTATCTCTGTAACCTCCTCCAGCCCCAACACCCACTCCCTATCTCTGTCACCTCCTCCAGCCCCAACACCTCTCTGTATGTCTGTCACCTCCTCCAACCCCAACACACCTCCCGATCTCTGTAACCTCCTCCAGTCCCTACACCCCTCCCTATCTCTGTAACCTCCTTCAACCCCAACACCCCTCCCTATCTCTGTAACCCCCTCCAGACCCTACACCCCCTCCCTATCTCTGTAACCTCCTCCAGCCCCTACGCTACTCCCTATCTCTGTAACGTCCTCCAGCCCCTACACCCCTTCCTATCTCTGTAACCTCCTCCAGCCTCAACACCCCTCCCGATCTCTGTAACCTCCGCCAGCCCCTACACCCCTCTCTATCTCTGTAACCTCCTCCAGCCCCTACACCCCTCGCTATCTCTGGAACCTCCTCCCGCCCGTGCACCCCTCCCTATCTCTGGAACCTCCTCCAGCCCCTACACCCCTCCCAATCACTGTAACCTCCTCCAGCCCCTACACCACCTCCCTATCTCTGTAACCTCCTCCAGTCCCTACACCCCTCCCTATCTCTGTAACCTCCTCCAGCCCCAACACCCATCCCGATCTCTGTAAGCTCCTCCAGCCCCAACACCCCTCCCAATCTCTGTAACCTCCTCCAGCCCCAACACCCCTCCCTATCTCTGTAACCTCCTCTAGCCCCAACACCCCTCCCTATCGCTGTAACCTCCTCCAGCCCCAACACCCCTCCCTATCTCTGTAACCTCCTCTAGCCCCTACACCCCCTCCCTATCTCTGTAACCTCGTCGGGCCTCTACACCCCTCCCTATCTCTATCACCTCCTCCAGTCCCCAAAACCCCTCCCTATCTCTGTAACCTCCTCCAGCCCCTACACCCCCTCCCTATCTCTGTAACCTCCTCCGGCCCCTACACCCCCTCCCTATCCCTGTAACCTCCTCCAGCCCCTACACCCCTCGCTATCTCTGGAACCTCCTCCAGCCCGTGCACCCCTCCCTATCTCTGGAACCTCCTCCAGCCCCTACACCCCTCCCCATCTCTGTAACCTCCTCCAGCCCCAACACCTCTCCCTATCTCTGTAACCTCCTCCAGTCCCTACACCCCTCCCTATCTCTGTAACCTCCTCCAGCCCCTACACCCCTCTCTATCTCTGTTACCTCCTCCAGCCCCTACACCCCTCCCTATCTCTGTAACCTCCTCCAGCCCCTACACCCCTCTCTATCTCTCAAACCTCCTCCAGCCCCTACACCCCTCCCTATCTCTATCACCTCCTCCAGTCCCAAAAACCCCTCCCTATCTCTGTAACCTCCTCCAGCCCCTACACCCCTCCCTATCTCAGTAACCCCCTCCAGCCCCTACACCCCCTTCCTATCTCTGTAACCTCCTCCAGCCCCAACACCCCTCCCTATCTCAGTAACCCCCTCCAGCCCCTACACCCCCTTCCTATCTCTGTCACATCCTCCAGCCCCCTACACCCCCTCCCTATCTCTGCAACCTCCTCCAGCCCCTACACCCCCTCCCTATCTCTGTAATCTCCTCCAGCCACAACACCCCCCCCTATATCTGTAACGTCGTCGAGCCTCTACACCCCTCCCTTTCTCTATCATCTCCTCCAGCCCCGACACACCCTCCCTATCTCTGTCACCTCCTCCAGCCCCAACACCCCCTCCCTATCTCTGTAACCTACTCCAGCCCCTACACCCCCTCCCTATCTCTGTAACCTCCTCCAGCCCCAACACCCCTCCCGATCTCTGTAACCTCCTCCAGCCCCTACACCTCCTCCCTATCTCTGTAACCTCCTCCAGCCCCGACACCCCTCCCTATCTCTGTAACCTCCTCCAGCCCCTACACCCCTCCCTATCCCTGTACCCTCCTCCAGCCCTGACACCCCCTCCCTATCTCTCTAACCTCCTCCAGCCCCTACAGCCCTCCCTATCTCTGTAACCTCCTCCAGCCCCAACACACCTCCCTATCTCTGTAACCTCCTCCAGTCCCTACACCCCTCCCTATCTCTGTAACCTCCTCCAGCCGCTCCACCCCTCCCTATCTCTGTAACCTCCTCCAGCCCCTACACCCCTCCCTATCTCTGTAACCTCCTCCAGCCCCTCCACCCCTCCCTATCTCTGTAACCTCCTCCAGCCCCTACACCCCTCCCTATCTCTGTAACCTCCTCCAGCCACTACACCCCTCCCTATCTCTGTAACCTCCTCCAGCCCCTACACCCCCTCCCTATGTCGGTAACCTCCTCCAGCCCCTCCACCCCTCCCTATCTCTGTAACCTCCTCCAGCCCCTACACCCCCTCCCTATCTCTGTAACCTCCTCCAGCCCCAACACCCCTCCCGATCTCTGTAACCTCCTCCAGCCCCTACACCCACTCCCTATCTCTGTCACCTCCTCCAGCCCCGAAAACCCTCCCTATCTCTGTAACCTCCTCCAGCCCCAAGACCTCTCCGTATGTCTGTAACCTCCTCCAGCCCCTACACCCCTCCCGATTTCTGTAACCTCCTCCAGCCCCAACACCCCTCCCTATCTCTGTAACCTCCCCCAGCCTCAACACCCCTCCCTATCTCTGTAACCTCCTCCAGCTCCTACACCCCTCCCTATCTCTGTAACCTCCTCTAGCCCCTACACCCCCTCCCTATCTCTGTAATCTCCACCAGCTCCTACACCCCCTCCCTATCTCTGTAACCTCCTCCAGCCCCTACACCCCTCCCTATCTCTGTAACCTCCTCCAGCCCCTACACCCGTCCCTATCTCTGTAACCTCCTCCAGCCCCTACACCCCCTCCCTATCTCTGTAACCTCCTCCAGCCCCTACACCCCTCCCTATCTCTGTAACCTCCTCCAGCCCATACACCCCTCCCTAACTCTGTAACCTCCTCCAGCCCCTACACCCCTCCCTATCTCTGTAACCTCCTCTAGCCCCTACACCCCCTCCCTATCTCTGTAACCTCCTCCAGCCCCTACACCCCTCCCTATCTCTGTAACCTCCTCCAGCCCCTACACCCCCTCCCTATCTCTGTAACCTCCTCCAGCCCCTACACCCCTCCCTATCTCTGTAACCTCCTCCAGCCCCTACACCCCCTCCCTATCTCTGTAACCTCCTCCAGCCCCTACACCCCTCCCTATCTCTGTAACCTCCTCCAGCCCCTACACCCCTCCCTATCTCTGTAACCTCCTCCAGCCCCTACACCCCTCCCTATCTCTGTAACCTCCTCTAGCCCCTACACCCCCTCCCTATCTCTGTAACCTCCTCCAGCCCCTACAACCCACCCTATCTCTGTAACCTCCTCCAGCCCCTACACCCCTCCCTATCTCTGTAACCTCCCCCAGCCCCAACACCCCTCCCTATCTCTGTAACCTCCCCCAGCCCCAACACCCCTCCCTATCTCTGTAACCTCCTCCAGCCCCAACACTCCTCCCGATCTCTGTAACCTCCTCCAGCCCCAACACCCCTCCCTATCTCTGTAACTTCCTCCAGCCCCTACACCCCTCCCCATCTCTGTAACCTCCTCCAGCCCCTACACCCCTCCCGATCTCTGTAACCTCCTCCAGCCCCTACACCCCCTCCCTATCTCTGTAACCTCCTCCAGCCCCTACAACCCTCCCTATCTCTGTAACCTCCTCCAGCCCCAACACCCCTCCCTATCTCTGTAACCTCCCCCAGCCCCAACACTCCTCCCTATCTCTGTAACCTCCTCCAGCCCCAACACCCCTCCCTATCTCTGTAACCTCCTCCAGCCCCTACACCCCCTCCCTATCTCTGTAACTTCCTCCAGCCCCTACACCCCTCCCTATCTCTGTAACCTCCTCCAGCCCCTACACCCCTCCCTATCTCTGTAACCTCCTCCAGCCCGTACACCCCTCCCTATCTCTGTAACCTCCTCCAGCCCCTCCACCCCTCCCTATCTCTGTAACCTCCTCTAGCCCCTACACCCCCTCCCTATCTCTGTAACTTCCTCCAGCCCCTACACCCCCTCCCTATCTCTGTAACTTCCTCCAGCCCCAAAAACCCTCCCTATCTCTGTAACCTCCTCCAGCCCCGACACCCCTCCCTATCTCTGTAACCTCCTCTAGCCCCAACACCCCCTCCCTATCTCTGTAACCTCCTCCAGCCCCTACACCCCTCCCTATCTCTGTAACCTCCTCCAGCCCCTACACCCCCTCCCTATCTCTGTAAACTCCTCCAGCCCCTACACCCCTCCCTATCTCTGAAACCTCCTCCAGCCCCTACACCCCTCGCTATCTCTGTAACCTCCTCCAGTCCCTACACCCCTCCCTATCTCTGTAACCTCCTCCAGCCGCTCCACCCCTCCCTATCTCTGTAACCTCCTCCAGCCCCTACACCCCTCCCTATCTCTGTAGCCTCCTCCAGCCCCTCCACCCCTCCCTATCTCTTTAACCTCCTACAGCCCCTGCACCCCTCCCTATCTCTGTAACCTCCTCCAGCCACTACACCCCTCCCTATCTCTGTAACCTCCTCCAGCCCCTAAACCCCCTCCCTATGTCGGTATCCTCCTCCAGCCCCTACACCCCTCCCTATCTCTGTAACCTCCTCCAGCCCCTACACCCCCTCCCTATCTCTGTAACCTCCTCCAGCCCCAACACCTCTCCCGATCTCTGTAACCTCCTCCAGCCCCTACACCCACTCCCTATCTCTGTCACCTCCTCCAGCCCCGACAACCCTCCCTATCTCTGTAACCTCCTCCAGCCCCAACACCTCTCCGTATGTCTGTAACCTCCTCCAGCCCCTACACCCCTCCCTATCTCTGTAACCTCCTCCAGCCACTACACCCCTCCCTATCTCTGTAACCTCCTCCAGCCCCTACACCCCCTCCCTATGTCGGTAACCTCCTCCAGCCCCTCCACCCCTCCCTATCTCTGTAACCTCCTCCAGCCCCTACACCCCCTCCCTATCTCTGTAACCTCCTCCAGCCCCAACACCCCTCCCGATCTCTGTAACCTCCTCCAGCCCCTACACCCACTCCCTATCTCTGTCACCTCCTCCAGCCCCGAAAACCCTCCCTATCTCTGTAACCTCCTCCAGCCCCAAGACCTCTCCGTATGTCTGTAACCTCCTCCAGCCCCTACACCCCTCCCGATTTCTGTAACCTCCTCCAGCCCCAACACCCCTCCCTATCTCTGTAACCTCCCCCAGCCTCAACACCCCTCCCTATCTCTGTAACCTCCTCCAGCTCCTACACCCCTCCCTATCTCTGTAACCTCCTCTAGCCCCTACACCCCCTCCCTATCTCTGTAATCTCCACCAGCTCCTACACCCCCTCCCTATCTCTGTAACCTCCTCCAGCCCCTACACCCCTCCCTATCTCTGTAACCTCCTCCAGCCCCTACACCCGTCCCTATCTCTGTAACCTCCTCCAGCCCCTACACCCCCTCCCTATCTCTGTAACCTCCTCCAGCCCCTACACCCCTCCCTATCTCTGTAACCTCCTCCAGCCCATACACCCCTCCCTAACTCTGTAACCTCCTCCAGCCCCTACACCCCTCCCTATCTCTGTAACCTCCTCTAGCCCCTACACCCCCTCCCTATCTCTGTAACCTCCTCCAGCCCCTACACCCCTCCCTATCTCTGTAACCTCCTCCAGCCCCTACACCCCCTCCCTATCTCTGTAACCTCCTCCAGCCCCTACACCCCTCCCTATCTCTGTAACCTCCTCCAGCCCCTACACCCCCTCCCTATCTCTGTAACCTCCTCCAGCCCCTACACCCCTCCCTATCTCTGTAACCTCCTCCAGCCCCTACACCCCTCCCTATCTCTGTAACCTCCTCCAGCCCCTACACCCCTCCCTATCTCTGTAACCTCCTCTAGCCCCTACACCCCCTCCCTATCTCTGTAACCTCCTCCAGCCCCTACAACCCACCCTATCTCTGTAACCTCCTCCAGCCCCTACACCCCTCCCTATCTCTGTAACCTCCCCCAGCCCCAACACCCCTCCCTATCTCTGTAACCTCCCCCAGCCCCAACACCCCTCCCTATCTCTGTAACCTCCTCCAGCCCCAACACTCCTCCCGATCTCTGTAACCTCCTCCAGCCCCAACACCCCTCCCTATCTCTGTAACTTCCTCCAGCCCCTACACCCCTCCCCATCTCTGTAACCTCCTCCAGCCCCTACACCCCTCCCGATCTCTGTAACCTCCTCCAGCCCCTACACCCCCTCCCTATCTCTGTAACCTCCTCCAGCCCCTACAACCCTCCCTATCTCTGTAACCTCCTCCAGCCCCAACACCCCTCCCTATCTCTGTAACCTCCCCCAGCCCCAACACTCCTCCCTATCTCTGTAACCTCCTCCAGCCCCAACACCCCTCCCTATCTCTGTAACCTCCTCCAGCCCCTACACCCCCTCCCTATCTCTGTAACTTCCTCCAGCCCCTACACCCCTCCCTATCTCTGTAACCTCCTCCAGCCCCTACACCCCTCCCTATCTCTGTAACCTCCTCCAGCCCGTACACCCCTCCCTATCTCTGTAACCTCCTCCAGCCCCTCCACCCCTCCCTATCTCTGTAACCTCCTCTAGCCCCTACACCCCCTCCCTATCTCTGTAACTTCCTCCAGCCCCTACACCCCCTCCCTATCTCTGTAACTTCCTCCAGCCCCAAAAACCCTCCCTATCTCTGTAACCTCCTCCAGCCCCGACACCCCTCCCTATCTCTGTAACCTCCTCTAGCCCCAACACCCCCTCCCTATCTCTGTAACCTCCTCCAGCCCCTACACCCCTCCCTATCTCTGTAACCTCCTCCAGCCCCTACACCCCCTCCCTATCTCTGTAAACTCCTCCAGCCCCTACACCCCTCCCTATCTCTGAAACCTCCTCCAGCCCCTACACCCCTCGCTATCTCTGTAACCTCCTCCAGTCCCTACACCCCTCCCTATCTCTGTAACCTCCTCCAGCCGCTCCACCCCTCCCTATCTCTGTAACCTCCTCCAGCCCCTACACCCCTCCCTATCTCTGTAGCCTCCTCCAGCCCCTCCACCCCTCCCTATCTCTTTAACCTCCTACAGCCCCTGCACCCCTCCCTATCTCTGTAACCTCCTCCAGCCACTACACCCCTCCCTATCTCTGTAACCTCCTCCAGCCCCTAAACCCCCTCCCTATGTCGGTATCCTCCTCCAGCCCCTACACCCCTCCCTATCTCTGTAACCTCCTCCAGCCCCTACACCCCCTCCCTATCTCTGTAACCTCCTCCAGCCCCAACACCTCTCCCGATCTCTGTAACCTCCTCCAGCCCCTACACCCACTCCCTATCTCTGTCACCTCCTCCAGCCCCGACAACCCTCCCTATCTCTGTAACCTCCTCCAGCCCCAACACCTCTCCGTATGTCTGTAACCTCCTCCAGCCCCTACACCCCTCCCGATCTCTGTAACCTCCTCCAGCCCCAACACCCCTCCCTATCTCTGTAACCTCCCCCAGCCTCAACACCCCTCCCGATCTCTGTAACCCACTCCAGCCCCGACACCCCCTCCCTATCTCTGTAACCTCCTCCAGCTCCTACACCCCCTCCCTATTTCTGTAACCTCCTCCAGCCCCTACACCCCCTCCCTATCTCTGTAACCTCCTCCAGCCCCTACACCCATCCCTATCTCTGTAACCTCCTCCAGTCCCTACACCCCCTCCCGATCTCTGTAACCCACTCCAGCCCCGACACCCCCTCCCTATCTCTGTAACCTCCTCCAGCTCCTACACCCCCTCCCTATCTCTGTAACCTCCTCTAGCCCCTACACCCCTCCCTATCTCTGTAACCTCCTCCAGCCCCTACACCCCCCCCCTATCTCTGTAATCTCCTCCAGCCCCTACACCCCTCCCTATCTCTGTAACCTCCTCCAGCCCCTACACCCCCTCCCTATCTCTGTAACCTCCTCCAGCCCCCTACACCCCTCCCTATCTCTGTAACCTCCTCCAGCCCCTACACCCCTCCCTATCTCTGTAACCTCCTCCAGCCCCTACACCCCTCCCTATCTCTGTAACCTCCTCCAGCCCCTACACCCCCTCCCTATCTCTGTAACCTCCTCCAGCCCCCTACACCCCTCCCTATCTCTGTAACCTCCTCCAGCCCCTACACCCCTCTCTATCCCTGTAACCTCCTCCAGCCCCTACACCCCTCCCTATCTCTGTAACCTCCTCCAGCCCCTACACCCCCTCTCTATCCCTGTAACCTCCTCCAGCCCCTACACCCCTCCCTATCTCTGTAACCTCCTCCAGCCCCCTACACCCCCTCCCTATCTCTGTAACTCCTTCCAGCCCCTACAACGCTCCCTATCTCTGTAACCTCCTCCAGCCCCTACACCCCTCCCGATCTCTGTAACCTCCTCCAGCCCCTACACCCCCTCCCTATCTCTGTAACCTCCTCCAGCCCCTACAACCCTCCCTATCTCTGTAACCTCCTCCAGCCCCAACACCCCTCCCTATCTCTGTAACCTCCCCCAGCCCCAACACTCCTCCCTATCTCTGTAACCTCCTCCAGCCCCAACACCCCTCCCTATCTCTGTAACCTCCTCCAGCCCCTACACCCCCTCCCTATCTCTGTAACTTCCTCCAGCCCCTACACCCCTCCCTATCTCTGTAACCTCCTCCAGCCCCTACACCCCTCCCTATCTCTGTAACCTCCTCCAGCCCGTACACCCTTCCCTATCTCTGTAACCTCCTCCAGCCCCTCCACCCCTCCCTATCTCTGTAACCTCCTCTAGCCCCTACACCCCCTCCCTATCTCTGTAACTTCCTCCAGCCCCTACACCCCCTCCCTATCTCTGTAACTTCCTCCAGCCCCAAAAACCCTCCCTATCTCTGTAACCTCCTCCAGCCCCGACACCCCTCCCTATCTCTGTAACCTCCTCTAGCCCCAACACCCCCTCCCTATCTCTGTAACCTCCTCCAGCCCCTACACCCCTCCCTATCTCTGTAACCTCCTCCAGCCCCTACACCCCCTCCCTATCTCTGTAAACTCCTCCAGCCCCTACACCCCTCCCTATCTCTGAAACCTCCTCCAGCCCCTACACCCCTCGCTATCTCTGTAACCTCCTCCTGTCCCTACACCCCTCCCTATCTCTGTAACCTCCTCCAGCCGCTCCACCCCTCCCTATCTCTGTAACCTCCTCCAGCCCCTACACCCCTCCCTATCTCTGTAGCCTCCTCCAGCCCCTCCACCCCTCCCTATCTCTTTAACCTCCTACAGCCCCTGCACCCCTCCCTATCTCTGTAACCTCCTCCAGCCACTACACCCCTCCCTATCTCTGTAACCTCCTCCAGCCCCTAAACCCCCTCCCTATGTCGGTATCCTCCTCCAGCCCCTACACCCCTCCCTATCTCTGTAACCTCCTCCAGCCCCTACACCCCCTCCCTATCTCTGTAACCTCCTCCAGCCCCAACACCTCTCCCGATCTCTGTAACCTCCTCCAGCCCCTACACCCACTCCCTATCTCTGTCACCTCCTCCAGCCCCGACAACCCTCCCTATCTCTGTAACCTCCTCCAGCCCCAACACCTCTCCGTATGTCTGTAACCTCCTCCAGCCCCTACACCCCTCCCGATCTCTGTAACCTCCTCCAGCCCCAACACCCCTCCCTATCTCTGTAACCTCCCCCAGCCTCAACACCCCTCCCGATCTCTGTAACCCACTCCAGCCCCGACACCCCCTCCCTATCTCTGTAACCTCCTCCAGCTCCTACACCCCCTCCCTATCTCTGTAACCTCCTCCAGCCCCTACACCCCCTCCCTATCTCTGTAACCTCCTCCAGCCCCTACACCCATCCCTATCTCTGTAACCTCCTCCAGTCCCTACACCCCCTCCCGATCTCTGTAACCCACTCCAGCCCCGACACCCCCTCCCTATCTCTGTAACCTCCTCCAGCTCCTACACCCCCTCCCTATCTCTGTAACCTCCTCTAGCCCCTACACCCCTCCCTATCTCTGTAACCTCCTCCAGCCCCTACACCCCCCCCCCTATCTCTGTAATCTCCTCCAGCCCCTACACCCCTCCCTATCTCTGTAACCTCCTCCAGCCCCTACACCCCCTCCCTATCTCTGTAACCTCCTCCAGCCCCCTACACCCCTCCCTATCTCTGTAACCTCCTCCAGCCCCTACACCCCTCCCTATCTCTGTAACCTCCTCCAGCCCTTACACCCCTCCCTATCTCTGTAACCTCCTCCAGCCCCTACACCCCCTCCCTATCTCTGTAACCTCCTCCAGCCCCCTACACCCCTCCCTATCTCTGTAACCTCCTCCAGCCCCTACACCCCTCTCTATCCCTGTAACCTCCTCCAGCCCCTACACCCCTCCCTATCTCTGTAACCTCCTCCAGCCCCTACACCCCCTCTCTATCCCTGTAACCTCCTCCAGCCCCTACACCCCTCCCTATCTCTGTAACCTCCTCCAGCCCCCTACACCCCCTCCCTATCTCTGTAACTCCTTCCAGCCCCTACAACGCTCCCTATCTCTGTAACCTCCTCCAGCCCCTACACCCCCTCCCTATCTCTGTAACCTCCTCCAGCCCCTACACCCCTCCCTATCTCTGTAACCTCCTCCAGCCCCTACACCCCTCTCTATCTCTGTTACCTCCTCCAGCCCCTACACCCCTCCCTATCTCTGTAACCTCCTCCAGCCCCTACACCCCTCTCTATCTCTGTAACCTCCTCCAGCCCCTACACCCCTCCCTATCTCTGTAACCTCCTCCAGCCCCAACTCCCCTCTCTATCTCTGTAACCCCCTCCAGCCCCTACACCCCCTCCCTATCTCAGTAACCTCCTCCAGCCCCTACACCCCCTTCCTATCTCTGTCACCTCCTCCAGCCCCTACACCCCCTCCCTATCTCTGTAACCTCCTCCAGCCCCTACACCCCCTCCCTATCTCTGCAACCTCCTCCAGCCCCTACACCCCCTCCCTATCTCTGTAACCTCGTCGAGCCTCTACACCCCCTCCCTTTCTCTATCATCTCCTCCAGCCCCGACACACCCTCCCTATCTCTGTCACCTCCTCCAGCCCCAACACCCCCTCCCTATCTCTGTAACCTACTCCAGCCCCTACACCCCCTCCCTATCTCTGTAACCTCCTCCAGCCCCAACACCCCTCCCGATCTCTGTAACCTCCTCCAGCCCCTACACCTCCTCCCTACCTCTGTAACCTCCTCCAGCCCCGAAACCCCTCCCTATCTCTGTAACCTCCTCCAGCCCCTACACCCCTCCCTATCCCTGTACCCTCCTCCAGCCCTGACACCCCCTCCCTATCTCTCTAACCTACTCCAGCCCCTACAGCCCTCCCTATCTCTGTAACCTCCTCCAGCCCCTACACCCCTCCCTATCTCTGTAACCTCCTCCAGTCCCTACACCCCTCCCTATTCTGGAGGGTCTGAAAATAGATAAATCCCCTGGTCCGGATGGGATTTATCCAAGGATTCTCTGGGAGGCAAGAGAAGTGATTGCAGAGCCTCTGGCTCTGATCTTCAGGTCGTCGTTGGCCTCTGGTATAGTACCAGAAGATTGGAGGTTAGCGAATGTTGTCCCATTGTTTAAGAAGGGGAACAGAGACTTCCCCGGGAATTATAGACCGGTGAGTCTCACTTCTGTTGTCGGCAAGATGTTGGAAAAAATTATAAGGGATAGGATTTATAGTTATTTGGAGAGTAATGAATTGATAGGTGATAGTCAGCATGGTTTTGTGGCAGGTAGGTCGTGCCTTACTAACCTTATTGAGTTTTTTGAGAAAGTGACCAAGGAGGTGGATGGGGGCAAGGCAGTGGACGTGGTATATATGGATTTTAGTAAGGCGTTTGATAAGGTTCACCATGGTAGGCTTCTGCAGAAAATGCAGATGTATGGGATTGGGGGTGATCTAGGAAATTGGATCAGGAATTGGCTAGCGGATAGGAAACAGAGGGTGGTGGTTGATAGTAAATATTCATCATGGAGTGCGGTTACAAGTGGTGTACCTCAGGGATCTGTTTTGGGGCCACTGCTGTTTGTAATATTTATTAATGATCTGGATGAGGGTATAGTTGGGTGGATTAGCAAATTTGCTGATGACACCAAAGTCGGTGGTGTGGTAGACAGTGAGGAAGGGTGTCGTAGTTTGCAGGAAGACTTAGACAGGTTGCAAAGTTGGGCCGAGAGGTGGCGGATGGAGTTTAATGCGGAGAAGTGTGAGGTAATTCACTTTGGTAGGAATAACAGATGTGTTGAGTATAGGGCTAACGGGAGGACTTTGAATAGTGTGGAGGAGCAGAGGGATCTAGGTGTATGTGTGCATAGATCCCTGAAAGTTGGGAATCAAGTAGATAAGGTTGTTAAGAAGGCATATGGTGTCTTGGCGTTTATTGGTAGGGGGATTGAATTTAGGAGTCGTAGCGTTATGTTGCAACTGTACACAACTCTGGTGCGGCCGCACTTGGAGTACTGTGTGCAGTTCTGGTCCCCACATTACAGGAAGGATGTGGAGGCTTTGGAGAGGGTGCAGAGGAGGTTTACCAGGATGTTGCCTGGTATGGAGGGGAGATCCTATGAGGAGAGGCTGAGGGATTTGGGATTGTTTTCGCTGGAAAGGCGGCGGCTAAGAGGGGATCTTATTGAAACATATAAGATGATTAGAGGTTTAGATAGGGTGGATAGTGATAGCCTTTTTCCTCTGATGGAGAAATCCAGCACGAGGGGGCATGGCTTTAAATTGAGGGGGGGTAGTTATAGAACCGATGTCAGGGGTAGGTTCTTTACCCAGAGGGTGGTGAGGGATTGGAATGCCCTGCCAGCATCAGTAGTAAATGCGCATAGTTTGGGGGCGTTTAAGAGATCCGTAGATAGGTTCATGGACGAAAAGAAATTGGTTTAGGTTGGAGGGTCACAGTTTTTTTTTAACTGGTCGGTGCAACATCGTGGGCCGAAGGGCCTGTTCTGCGCTGTAATGTTCTATGTTCTATGTTCTATGTTCTATCTCTGTAACCTCCTCCAGCCGCTCCACCCCTCCCTATCTCTGTAACCTCCTCCAGCCCCGACACCCCTCCCTATCTCTGTAACCTTCTCCAGCCCCTCCACCCCTCCCTATCTCTGTAACCTCCTCCAGCCCCTACACCCCTCCCTATCTCTGTAACCTCCTCCAGCCACTACACCCCTCCCTATCTCTGTAACCTCCTCCAGCCCCTACACCCCCTCCCTATGTCGGAAACCTCCTCCAGCCCCTACACCCCTCCCTATCTCTGTAACCTCCTCCAGCCCCTACACCCCATCCCTATCTCTGTAACCTCCTCCAGCCCCAACACCCCTCCCGATCTCTGTAACCTCCTCCAGCCCCTACACCCACTCCCTATCTCTGTCACCTCCTCCAGCCCGGACAACCCTCCCTATCTCTGTAACCTCCTCCAGCCCGAACACCTCTCCGTATGTCTGTAACCTCCTCCAGCCCCTACACCCCTCCCGATCTCTGTAACCTCCTCCAGCCCCGACACCCCTCCCTATCTCTGTAACCTCCCCCAGCCTCAACACCCCTCCCGATCTCTGTAACCCACTCCAGCCCCGACACCCCCTCCCTATCTCTGTAACCTCCTCCAGCTCCTACACCCCTCCCTATCTCTGTAACCTCCTCTAGCCCCTACACCACCTCCCTATCTCTGTAATCTCCACCAGCCCCGACACCCCCTCCCTATCTCTGTCACCTCCTCCAGCCCCTACACCCCTCCCTATCTCTATAACGTCCTCCAACCCCTACACCCCTCCCTATCTCTGTAACCTCCTCCAGCCTCTACACCCCTCCCTATCTCTGTAACCTCCTCCAACCCCTACACCCCCTCCCTATCTCTGTCACCTCCTCCAGCCCCTACACCCCTCCCGATCTCTGTAACCTCGTCCAGCCCCTACACCCCCTCCCTATCTCTGTAACCTCCTCCAGCCCCGACACCCCTCCCTATCTCTGTAACCTCCCCCAGCCTCAACACCCCTCCCGATCTCTGTAACCCACTCCAGCCCCGACACCCCCTCCCTATCTCTGTAAACTCCTCCAGCTCCTACACCCCTCCCTATCTCTGTAACCTCCTCCAGCCCCTACACCCCTCCCTATCTCTGTAACCTCCTCCAGCCCCGACACCCCCTACCTATCTCTGTAACCTCCTCCAGCCTCTACACCCCTCCCTATCTCTGTAACCTCCTCCAGCCCCAACACCCCTCCCGATCTCTGTAACCTCGTCCAGCCCCTACACCCCCTCCCTATCTCTGTAACCTCCTCCAGCCCCTACACCCCTCCCTATCTCTGTAACCTCCTCCAGCCCCGACACACCTCCCTATCTCTGTAACGTCCTCCAGCCCCAACACCTCTCCGTATGTCTGTAACCTCCTCCAGCCCCTACACCCCTCCTGATCTCTGTAACCTCCTCCAGCCCCGACACCCCTCCCTATCTCTGTAACCTCCCCCAGCCTCAACACCCCTCCCGATCTCTGTAACCCACTCCAGCCCCGACACCCCCTCCCTATCTCTGTAACCTCCTGCAGCTCCTACACCCCTCCCTATCTCTGTAACCTCCTCCAGCCCCGACACCCCCTCCCTATCTCTGTAACCTCCTCTAGCCCCTACACCCCCTCCCTATCTCTGTTATCTCCACCAGCCCCGACACCCCCTCCCTATCTCTGTAACCCCCTCCAACCCCTACACCCCTCCCTATCTCTGTAACTTCCTCCAGCCCCTACACCCCTCCCTATCTCTGTAACCTCCTCCAGCCCAAATACCCCTCCCTATCTCTGTTACCTCCTCCAGCTCCGACACCCCCTCCCTATCTCTGTAACCTCCTCCATCCCCTATTCCCTCCCTATCCCCGTAACCTCCTCCAGCCCCTACACCCCATCTCTGTCTCTGTAACCTCCTCCAGCCCCTACACCCCTCCCTATCTCTGTAACGTCCTCCAGCTCCTACACCCCTCCCTATCTCTGTAACCTCCTCCAGCCCCTACACCCCCTCCCTATCTCTGTAACCTCCTCCAGCCCCTACACCCCTCCCTATCTCTGTAACCTCCTCCAGCACCTACACCCCTCCCTATCTCTGTAACCTCCTCCAGCCCGTACACCCCTCCCTATCTCTGTAACTTCCTCCAGCCCCTACACCCCCTCCCTATCTCTGTAACTTCCTCCAGCCCCTACAACCCTCCCTATCTCTGTAACCTCCTCCAGCCCAAACACCCCTCCCTATCTCTGTGACCTCCTCCAGCCCCAACATCCCTCCCTATCTCTGTAACCTCCTCCAGCCCCTACACCCCCTCCCTATCTCTGTAACCTCCTCCAGCCCCGACACCCCCTCCCTATCTCTGTAACCTCCTCCAGCACCTACACCCCTCCCGATCTCTGTAACCTCCTCCAGCCCCTACACCCCTCCCTATCTCTGTAACCTCCTCCAGCCCCTACACCCCTCCCTATCTCTGTAACCTCCTCCAGCCCCAAGACCCCTCCCGATCTCTGTATCCTCCTCCAGCCCCTACACCCCTCCCTATCTCTGTAAACTCCTCCAGCCCCTACACCCCTCCCTATCTCTGTAACCGCCTCCAGCCCCTACACCCCTCCCTATCTCTGTAACCTCCTCCAGCCCCTACCCCCCTCCGTATGTCTGAAACCTCCTCCAGCCCCAACACCCCTCCCTATCTCTGTAACATCCTCCAGCCCAAACACCCCTCCGTATGTCTGTAACCTCCTCCAGCCCCTACACCCCTCGCTATCTCTGTAACCTCCTCCAGCCCCTACACCCCTCCCTATCTCTGTAACCTCCTCCAGCCCCTACACCCCTCCCTATCTCTGTAACCTCCTCCAGCCCCTACACCCCTCCCTATCTCTGTAACCTCCTCCAACCCCTACACCCCTCCCTATCTCTGTAACCTCCTCCAGCCCCAAAACCTTTCCCTATCTCTGCAACCTCCTCCAGCCCAACCACCCCTCCGTATGTCTGTAACCTCCTCCAGCCCCAACACCCCTCCCTATCTCTGTAACCTCCTCCAGCCCAAACACCCCTCCGTATGTCTGTAACCTCCTCCAGCCCCAACACACCTCCCGATCTCTGTAACCTCCTCCAGCCCCTACACTCACTCCCTATCTCTGTCACCTCCTCCAGGCCCGACACCCCTCCCTATCCCTGTAACCTCCTCCAGCCCCAACACCCCTCCCGATCTCTGTAACCACCTCCAGCCCCAACACCCCTCCCTATCTCTGTAACCTCCTCCAGCCCCTACACCCCTCCCTATCTCTGTAACCTCCTCCAGCCTCAACACCCCTCCCGATCTCTGTAACCCACTCGAGCCCCGAGACCCCCTCCCTATCTCTGTAACCTCCTCCAGCTCCTACACCCCTCCCTATCTCTGTAACCTCCTCCAGCCCCTACACCCCTCCCTATCTCTGTAACCTCCTCCAGCCCAAACACCCCTCCCTATCTCTGTAACCTCCTCCAGCCCCTACACCCCTCCCTATCTCTGTAACCTCCTCCAGCCCAAACACCCCTCCCTATCTCTGTAACCTCCTCCAGCCCCTACACCCCTCCCTATCTCTGTAACCTCCTCCAGCCCCTACACCCCCTCCCTATCTCTGTAACCTCCTCCAGCCCAAACACCCCTCCCTATCTCTGTAACCTCCTCCAGCCCCTACACCCCTCCCTATCTCTGTAACCTCCTCCAGCCCCTACACCCCCTCCCTATCTCTGTAACCTCCTCCAGCCCAAACACCCCTCCCTATCTCTGTAACCTCCTCCAGCCCAAACACCCCTCCCTATCTCTGTAACCTCCTCCAGCCCCTACACCCCTCCCTATCTCTGTAACCTCCTCCAGCCCCTACACCCCCTCCCTATCTCTGTAACCTCCTCCAGCCCCTACACCCCTCCCTATCTCTGTAACCTCCTCCAGCCCCGACACCCCTCCCTATCTCTGTAACCTCCTCCAGCCTCAACACCCCTCCCGATCTCTGTAACCCACTCCAGCCCCTACACCCCTCCCTATCTCTGTAACCTCCTCCAGCCCCTACACCCCCTCCCTATCTCTGTAACCTCCTCCAGCCCAAACACCCCTCCCTATCTCTGTAACCTCCTCCAGCCCAAACACCCCTCCCTATCTCTGTAACCTCCTCCAGCCCCTACACCCCTCCCTATCTCTGTAACCTCCTCCAGCCCCTACACCCCCTCCCTATCTCTGTAACCTCCTCCAGCCCCTACACCCCTCCCTATCTCTGTAACCTCCTCCGGCCCCCACACCCCTCCCTATCTCTGTAACCTCCTCCAGCCCCGACACCCCCTCCCTATCTCTGTCAGCTCCTCCAGCCCCGACACCCCCTCCCTATCTCTATCACCTCCTCCAGCCCCGACGCCCCCTCCCTATCTTTTTAACCGCCTCCTGCCCCTACACCCCTCCCTCTCTCTGTAACCTCCTCCAGCCCCTACACCCCATCCCTATCTCTGTAACCTCCTCCAGCCCCTATTCCCCTCCCTATCTCTGTAACCTCCTCCAGCCCCTACACCCATCCCGATCTCTGTAACCTCCCCCAGCCCCGACACCCCTCCCTATCTCTGTAACCTCCTCCAGCCCCTACACCCCTCCCTATCTCTATCACCGCCTCCAGCCCCGACGCCCCCTCCCTATCTCTGTCACCTCCTCCAGCCCCGACAACCCCTCCCTATCTCTGTAACCTCCTCCAGCCGCTATACCCCTCCCTATCTCTTTAACCTCCTCCAGCCCCTACACCCCTCCCTATCTCTGTAACCTCCTCCAGCCCCTACACTCCCTCCCTATCTCTGTAGCCTCCTCCAGCGCCTCCCTATCTCTGTAACCTCCTCCAGCCCCTACACCCTCCCTATCTCTGTAACCTCCTCCAGCCCCTACACCCCTCCCTATCTCTGTAACCTCCTCCAGCCCCAACACCCCTCCCGATCTCTGTAACCTCCTCCAGCCCTTACACCCCCTCCCTATCTATGTCACCTCCTCCAGCCCCTACAACCCTCCCTATCTCTGTAACCTCCTCCAGCCCCTACACCCCCTCCCTATCTATGTCACCTCCTCCAGCCCCTACAACCCTCCCTATCTCTGTAACCTCCTCCAGCCCCTACACCCTCCCGATCTCTGTAACCTCCTCCAGCCCCAACACCCCTCCGATCTCTGTAACCCCCTCCAGTCCCTACACCCCTCCCTATCTCTGTAACCTCCTCCAGCCCCTACACCCCTCCCGATCTCTGTAACCTCCTCCAGCCCCTACACCCCCTCCCTATCTATGTCACCTCCTCCAGCCCCTACAACCCTCCCTATCTCTGTAACCTCCTCCAGCCCCAACACCCCTCCGTATGTCTGTAACCTCCGCCAGCCCCAACACCCCTCCGATCTCTGTAACCTCCTCCAGCCCCTACACCCTCCCGATCTCTGTAACCTCCTCCAGCCCCAACATCCCTCCGATCTCTGTAACCTCCTCCAGTCCCTACACCCCTCCCTATCCCTGTAACCTCCTCCAGCCCCAACACCCCTCCCTATCTCTGGAACCTCCTCCAGCCCCAACACCCCTCCCTATCTCTGGAACCTCCTCCAGCCCCTACACCCCTCCCTATCTCTGTT